>NC_084757.1:0-137500 GCF_033978785.1 Entelurus aequoreus | reverse complement strand
TTGAATTAAAAAAAGAAAGTAAAACAATATAAAAACAGTTACATAGAAACTAGTAATTAATGAAAATGAGTAAAATGAACTGTTAAAGGTTAGTACTATTAGTGGACCAGCAGCACGCACAATCATGTGTGCTTACGGACTGTATCCCTTGCAGACTGTATTGATATATATTGATATATAATGTAGGAAGCAGAATATTAATAACAGAAAGAAACAACCCTTTTGTGTGAATGAGTGTAAATGTGGGAGGGAGGTTTTTTGGGTTGGTGCACTAATTGTAAGTGTATCTTGTGTTTTTTATGTGGATTTAAAAATTAAAAAATGATAATAAAAAAGATACTGATAATAAAAAAAACGATTACGATAATTTCCGGTATTACATTTTAAAGCATTTATCGGCCTACTTACAATTAGTGCACCAACCCAAAAAACCTCCCTCCCCCACTCATTCACACAAAAGGGTTGTTTCTTTCTGTTATTAATATTCTGCTTCCTACATTATATATCAATATATATCAATACAGTCTGCAAGGGATACAGTCCGTAAGCACACATGATTGTGCGTGCTGCTGGTCCACTAATAATACTAACCTTTAACAGTTAATTTTACTAATTTTCATTCATTACTAGTTTCTATGTAACCGTTTTTATATTGTTTTACTTTCTTTTTTATTCAAGAAAATGTTTTTAATTTATTTCTTATTTTATTTTTATTTTTTTAAAAGGACCTTATCTTCACCATACCTGGTTGTCCAAATTAGGCATAATAATGTGTTAATTCCTCGACTGTATATATCGGTATTGGTTGATATTGGTAATTAAGAGTTGGACAATTAGAACCTTTATTTAACCAGATAAGAAAACCCATTGAGATCAAGATCTCTTTCACAAGGGTGACCTGGCCAAGAGGTCAACAGCACATGTCACAGTGCAGTTTCAAAATAAATACATTAAGACATGCATTTTAAAATACATAAGAGAAGTGTAAAACAGAGATTTACATCTTTAAAAACACAGGCACTGTGCAAACGTCTCTCGCTGTTTGTCCCTCAGGACAGAACGGAAGGCTCCAAATGGAAGTAGTTCTGTAAGTTTCAGTTTCGTCTGCAATTCATTCCATGCCATAGGGGCAGCAATGCCAAAAGCTCTTTTGCCAAATTCAGTCCGTACATGGGGAACAGTTAAAACATACAAATTGTTAGAACGTAATGCGTAAGAGCTGCTTTTTCTTTGTAACAGAGTACACAAGTATGGAGGTATTAAACCTAAAAGAGCCTTATAAATTAAAGTCAGCCAATGTGTGTATCTGCGTGCACTCAATGAAGATAAGTCTGACTTCATATACAGTTGACAATGGTGGGTGAGACTACGACAGCCAGTAACAAATCTTAGTGCTGAATGAAAAACAGTGTCCAAGGACTGGAGGCATTTAGATGAAGCACTAAAATAAAGCACGTCTCCATAATCAATTACAGGCAAGATAGTTGCTGTCACCAATTTCTTTCTGACTTTAAGAGAGAAGCAGTTTTTATTTCTAAAAAAGAAACCAAGCTTTACCCTAAGCTTAGAGACCAAGTTGTTAATATGGGCTTTAAATGAAAGCTCCTGATCAAGAGTAAAACCCAAGTACTTGTAATTTAAGACCTGCTCTATAGGGTTTCCATTTGATGTTACAATATTTGGAATATTTTCCAGTAGCACCCTTGAATGAGAGAAAACCATTACCTTGCTTTTATCTGTATTTAAAACCAATTTAAGATCAAATAAGCGAGCCTGGATGACATCAAAAGCAGCTTGTAAAAACTCAAAAGCCTGAGTGATGGAGGTTGAACAGCAATAAATAATGGTGTCGTCTGCATAAAAATGGTACATTGCATTTGACAAATTATTACAAAGATTATTTATGTAGATAGAAAATAAAATGGGCCCCAGCACTGAGCCTTGTGGAACGCCTTTGGTAATGTCCAGTAATGAAGAGGTGGTCCCAGCCACCTGTACACATTGTGTTCTGCTGGAGAGATAGTCTGTGAACCAAGCAGCTGCATTTTTAGATAATCCAACGTGATGAAGGGCTTGAATTAACAGACTGTGGTCTACTGTGTCAAATGCTTTTGACAAATCAATAAATAGGGCGACACAATATTTAATATCGGATATCGGCAAAAAGCCATTATCGGACATCCCTAATAATAATAATAATAATATATTTTATTTGTAAAAGCACTTTACATGGAACAAACAATCTCAAAGTGCTACAGTGCATTTAAATAAAAACGCTAGAACCACAAATAGCTGCCCCCAACGAGTAAAATAAATAGTAAAATAAAATAAAAACTAAAACAGCCTAATAGCTAGAACTAGCACACATATATCTAACAAAAGGTGTTTTTAAAAAGAAGCCTTTATTAAAACCATCCACAGATTTAGAATGCATTTTAAAAATCCATCCGTCATGTCTTTCATAATAACTGAATGATAGGCAAACTTCTAAAAAAAAAAAAGTGCAGTACCCCTTTTAAGTTGACTGAATGAGTGGAATGATGCAGACACGTTTGTGTAATAATTGACAAATGTGTCGTTTTTGACTGCATTATTGTTCAATCAAGAACACTTATTAGGTTTGTCCAGCTTGTGCGCTATTTTGTGCTTATTTGTTGTGTAGTTGCTACGTCATAGTAACCTTCAACCTACTATGTTTACCTTTTTGTAAATGACTTCACTCAAATATACACTATATTGCCAAAAGTATTTGGCCACCCATCCAAATGATGAGAATCAGGTGTCCTAATCACAGGTGTATAAAATCCAGCACTTAGGCATGGAGACTGTTTTTACAAACATTTGTGAAAGAATGGGCCGCTTTCAGTGATTTCCAGCGTGGAACTGTCATAGGATGCCAACTGTGCGATAAATCCAGTCGTGAAATTTCCTCGCTCCTGAATATTCCAAAGTCAACTTTATTATAAGAAAAATGAAGAGTTTGGGAACAACAGCAACTCAGCCACCAAGTGGTAGGCCAGGTAAACTGACAGAGAGGTCAGCATAGTGCAAAGACTTTCTGCACAGTCAGTTGCTACAGAGCTCCAAACTTCATGTGACCTTCCAATTAGCCCACGTACAGTACGCAGAGAGCTTCATGGAATGGGTTTCCATGGCCGAGCAGCTGCATCTAAGCCATACATCACCACCGTGGGATGCAGTGGTGTAAAGCATGTCGCCACTTGACTCTAGAGCAGTGGCGACGCCTTCTCTGGTGTGATGAATCACGCTTTTCCATCTGGCAATCTGATGGACCAGTCTGGGTTTGGAGGTTGCCAGGAGAACGCTACATTTCGGACTGCATTGTGCCGAGTGTGAAATTTGGTGGAGGAGGAATTATGGTGTGGGGTTGTTTTCCAGGAGTTAGTTCCAGTGAAAAGAACTTTGAATGCTCCAGGATACCAAAACATTTTGGACAATTCCATGCTCCCAACCTTGTGGGGACAGTTTGGAGCGGGCCCCTTCCTCTTCCAACATGACTGTGCACAAAGCAAGGCCCATAAAGACATGAATGACAAAGTCTGGGGTGGATGAACTTGACTGGCCTGCACAGAGTCCTGACCTGAACCCGATAGAACACCTTTGGGATGAATTAGAAGGGAGACTGAGAGCCAGGCATCAGTGTGTGACCTCACCAATGCGCTTTTGAAAGAATGGTGGGAAATTCCTATAAACACACTCCGCAACCTTGTGGACAGCCTTCCCAGAAGAGTTGAAGCTGTAATAGCTGCAAAAGGTCATATTGAACCCTATGGGTTAGGAATGGGATGGCACTTCAAGTTCATATGTGAGTCAAGGCAGGTGGCCAAATACTTTTGGCATTATAGTGTACGTGCTTGCATGCGTATTGATGGACAATTTGCATGCAATTTTTTTCAACATCAATATCGGACACCCCTGATGTAAATGTTATGTCGCCATCAGATAGAAAAGTGAAAGAAGTATAGTGGTGTGCAGTGCAATGTGTGCAATAAACAAGCCCATCCTTCCTGTCTGATACATGCCTTGACGATATTACCCATCCTTAGACTTGTCGTCTTATCCATCACTGGCAGACGCTGTGTTGTTTTAAATCCAATCATGCTGGATTGGCGTGTGTGTTTATCTAAAGTAGAGCAACTAGATGATGCATTGATACAATTAGCCGGGCATCATTAGCATAATCGTTATCAGATTCTGCCTCGCGGATATGAAAGCCAAGTAATTAGTCTACCGGTGACGACTCCTTGGAGCTCATTAGCAGCTGTTAATTAAAGTCTGATAACAGTCTGCAAGTTAGGCTCGCTTTAAGCTTTGAAAACGTAAGATAGCATCTTTTAGATCAGGGGTCACCAACCTTTTTGAAACCAAGAGCTACTTCTTGGGTACTGATTAATGCGAAGGGCTACCAGTTTGATACACACTTAAATAAATTGCCAGAAATAGCCAATTTGCTCAATTTACCTTTAACTCTATGTTATTATTGATAATTAATGATACCGACACTTAATTGAACGGTTTAAAAGAGGAGAAAACACGAAAAAAATGAAAATTAAATTTTGAAACATAGTTTATCTTCAATTTCGACTCTTTAAAATTCAAAATTCAACCGAAAAAAAGAAGAGAAAAACTAGCTAATTCGAATCTTTTTGAAAAAATTAAAACAATTATTTATCATTAGTCATTTTTCCTGATTAAGATTAATTTTAGAATTTTGATGACATGTTTTAAATAGGTTAAAATCCAATCTACACTTTGTTAGAATATATAACAAATTGGATGAAGTTATATTTCTAACAAAGACAAATCATTATTTCTTCTAGATTTTACAGACCAAAAATTTTAAAAGAAATTCAAAAGACTTTGAAATAAGATTTAAATTTGATTCTACAGATTTTCTAGATTTGCCAGAATATTTTTTTTAAATTTTAATCATAATAAGTTTGAATAAATATTTCACAAATATTCTTCGTCGAAAAAACAGAAGCTAAAATGAAGAATTAAATTAAAATGTATTTATTATTCTTTACAATAAAAATAAAATAAAATACTTGAACATTGATTTAAATTGTCAGGAAAGAAGAGGAAGGAATTTAAAAGGTAAAAAGGTATATGTGTTTAAAAATCCTAAAATCATTTTTAAGGTTGTATTTTTTCTCTAAAATTGTATTTCTGAAAGTTATAAGAAGCAAAGTAAAAAAATTAATAAATGTATTTAAACAAGTGAAGACCAAGTCTTTAAATATTTTCTTGGATTTTCAAATTCTATTTGAGTTTTGTCTCTCTTAGAATTAAAAATGTCGAGCAAAGCGAGACCAGCTTGCTAGTAAATAAATACAATTTAAAAAATAGAGGCAGCTCACTGGTAAGTGCTGCTATTTGAGCTATTTTTAGAACAGGCCAGCGGGCTACTCATCTGGTCCTTACGGGCTACCTGGTGCCCGCGGGCACCGCGTTGGTGACCCCTGTTTTAGATGAACGCTGCGTTTACTCATGAAAAAAGAGCCATTGCGGCCATTGATTCCAGAAATGATGGAATAGATAGTTGGGATCATTCTCCAGCCGTTTATCACTTATGGCAAGTAGCAATGATATGAATGATTCCTGGATCTTCAGCCAGCACCTCTATTTTCACTTCAGTCGTTAGTCAGGACTTGTCTTTTCCCCTCACTGATATTTCCTGGTGGCCACTTGGACAACAATGTCCACCTCACACACGCTAACGAGCTCCCTCGGCAGCTGCAGACGTGAGTAAAAATGTCCGTTTATATATGGGCCTGCATGCACAAGCAGTCCTGCGGCGTGTTTATTTGTGCAAAGAATAAACACACAAGGTGGGTGTTTTCTTCTATTTTAGTCGAGTCATTTACTAAAGTAAACCTCATAGGGATGTCCAAACTACAGCCGGCGGGCCAAGTGCGGTCCGCCAGTGTCTTCAATTTGGCCCACAACACGTCATGAGTAGGGATGATGTTCGAAACCGGTTCTCCCGGTTGTTCGATAAGAAAAGAACCGATTCCATGGACTCGAATCCCTTTTTGAGAACCGGTTCCCGTTATCGAGGCCACTATAGTAAAGAAAAAGAGTTGGTTCTTTATTCGAATCCCTTCCCACAGGAAATGCCCTGTGGGATGGCAATGTTTTGCCCATTTGATTGTAGACTCTTACTGACACCTTGTGGCGATATGAAAATACTATGCGTCATTAGTTTGGGCACTTCCGGGTTGACGACGTCTGTTCAGTTCATGAGACAATTGAGAAGTAGACAAGTTATGTTAGCTCTTACAAGCCTTGGAAAAGATAAGTCTGTAAGTAAACTGTTTAACTTGTTTATGTAACTCAATATTAAGGTGGAAAGTGGTTACATTTGATGGTAAGATGTTTATTGAAAAACAATTTTTGTGCACTGTTTCAATGGATGTTTTGAAGACTTAAAATGGCTGCCAGTCGTGTATTTCCACCATCGAAATAGTTTCAACACTCAGAAGTATTTGTTTGATGATAGTACTGTATATTTGTGTGAAGCTAATATTTACATATTGTGTATTACATTTCAGTATGTTAATTTAATCACATAGCTTATACATTTGTCATTGTGTGTATTTCAGTTTAAAAAAATAACAGTCCAGTGCAAGACAAAACTAAAGACAGGAAAAGACAAAGCAAGATCAACAACAATAAAGAGCCTGAATGGATTAATCTGCTTTGGAACTTTATTAGACGTCTTGGATTGTTTGTTAGCTGTCTGCCTGTGTTTGTAGTTAGTATGTTCCAATAGCAGCAGAAGTGCACTTTTTGGAGAGCTGTATTATTTTCAGTTTTGTGCCCAAGGGACTGATTTTATTTAACAATATATTCTTTATACACCTATAGTGATCTCAGAGACAGGTTGTTTTTGTGTTACTGTATATATTTGTTTTTCTGAAAAATCCCACTTAATATACTTTGGGTAACAACAGTCAATATTTTTTTTTTTTTTTTTAGGGGGTAACAGTCAATATTTATCTATGTATTTTATTTTATTTTTCTTATAAAATAAGTGAGCTTTTGTTAAACCAAATATTGTTTTTTTCCATATACAACAACCTATCTGGATTCGATAAGAGAATCGATAAGGGATCGGTTCGATAAGAGGATTCGATAATGGGCTCGAACTCGATAATTTCTTATCAAACATCATCCCTAGTCATGAGTTTAATAGGTAATCTTGCCTGCAGGGAGATGGCATTCATCTTAAAAGACGTTTGTCGCCATCAAGTGGACAATGCCAGTATCTCAGGTTATTATGCTCTGAACGTTCTACTGCGCAGCATTTACTTATATGACATCCTTAGTCATGGTGCAAAAATGCAACCAACACAAAGTTTGGATTGAAAAAAATAAAATAAAGTGTCCACATCATTCAATGTTCTGGGTCAAGAGCTTAACGTCATGAAATATTATAATCACTAGTTGTTGCCCCCAAAAAAACTATTACCACTCCACTTTAACTTAAAGACAGCATAAGTCCATTCCAGACTGTTAATAATAAACAATTTAATGCAGTAGAACATTTTTGGTTGATTTGATTTATTTTAATCTATATTTTTTATATATTCACCCTGTAAATGTTCCACAAATTGAAATGTCTTCACATACACATTAACATTGATTCAATACACTGTAGAGTAGTTTATAAATGACTCACAGTTCCTTGCAGCTTCAAAATGAAAACTTTTAATACTAATATTGTTCAGATATGTGAATTTTTGCTTTAAAAATGCTTAGTGGCCACATGCGTGGACTGCATCTTTTAGCTCTTATTTCCAAAATGGTGTATACTACTTAATTGGGGTCTTATGGCTGCTTATGTGGACACTTATACTGCCATCTGGTGGTGTCAGAAGAGTATAACATACAATGGAATTTGGAGAAAAAAAAGTGTAAAAATTATAATTAGCATGTCACTAAACATGAAGTACACGTTTGTGCACTTATGGACTAAGTACATCATATCAAAAGATGATTCTTAGTTTTTATTCTAATTAGGGTCCAATAAGCCCAAATAGCAAAGAGAAATGTAAAAAAGCATGTAAACAAACAGCTTGGGCCTTAAGAGGTTAAAGGAAATTAAGTTAGTACAACAACCATAATAACACACTTTTCAAAAGCCTTTGATCGCATACATTATGAAAGTTTTTTTTTTAAGAAAGTGCACAATACAGGAGTTCCAAAATACATACTAAAAATGTTGGTGGTTTGGTATGCTCACCAATATCAAAGTAATCAAGTCTGATGATGTTGTTATAGTCATGTTAGGATTTAAGGTAGCTAGCGATTAGCGCTCTAATTGCTTCTTAGCGATTAGTGGCATAAACTGCTATTCGCGGCGCTATAGTGTATTATTTGAATATTTTAGTATCGCACAATAATGCTGACCTGTCTCCGCTCGGGATGGTCTCCTGCTGGCCCCACTATGGACTGGACTCTCACTATTATGTTCGATCTACTATGGACTGGACTCTCACTATTATGTTAGATCCACTATGGACTGGACTCTCACTATTATGTTAGATCCACCATGGACTGGACTCTCACTATTATGTTAGATCCACTATGGACTGGACTCTCACTATTATGTTAGATCCACTATGGACTGGACTCTCACTATTATGTTGGATCCACTATGGACTGGACTCTCACTATTATGTTAGATCCACTATGGACTGGACTCTCACTATTATGTTGGATCCACTATGGACTGGACTCTCACTATTATGTTAGATCTACTATGGACTGGACTCTCACTATTATGTTGGATCCACTATGGACTGGACTCTCACTATTATGTTAGATCTACTATGGACTGGACTCTCACTATTATGTTAGATCCACTATGGACTGGACTCTCACTATTATGTTAGATCCACTATGGACTGGACTCTCACTATTATGTTAGATCCACTATGGACTGGACTCTCACTATTATGTTGGATCCACTATGGACTGGACTCTCACTATTATGTTAGATCCACTATGGACTGGACTCTCACTATTATGTTAGATCCACTATGGACTGGACTCTCACTATTATGTTAGATCCACTATGGACTGGACTCTCACACTATTATGTTAGATCCACTATGGACTGGACTCTCATACTATTATGTTAGATCCAGTATGGACTGGACTCTCACTATTATGTTAGATCCACTATGGACTGGACTCTCACTATTATGTTAGATCCACTAGGGACTGGACTCTCACACTATTATGTTAGATCCACTATGGACTGGACTCTCACACTATTATGTTAAATCCACTATGGACTGGACTCTCACACTATTATGTTAGATCCACTATGGACTGGACTCTCACACTATTATGTTAGATCCACTATGGACTGGGCTCTCACACTATTATGTTAATAATTTTAATTTTAATGTTTAATAACATTTAAAAGACTATTGTATGGGATATATATGAGGGGGTTCCTGCTCCAGTTCATCAGTTTGGGGGTCCTTATTAAAGACCCCTGTGTTAGTAGTTTGTATTTACTTGATCAACCCTTTTTAACATTCCACAATACAAAATAATACAAGAATATATGATTCAGGTTGATGTCGTATTGGATCAATATCGATATCGGCCAATACTCAAGGCTCCGATATCGGTCTCATACAGTAAGAAGGGAATTCATATGGCCCCATTCGTCACTTTTTACCTGACACATGAAAAGTGAGGACTTGGTGGGTGTACTATCCACCTTAGCCGCCAGATGGCAGTTGAGAGTTGAATATCTTAAAATGTGGCAATTCCAGCTTTGATCACAGCGCATGTTATGTAGCGTGGCGCTTTCCATCAGTTCCAGCAGACTGCTTTGCACAATGATTCACCCCGCCCCCTTTCTCTTTACGCGAAATCCACCCAGGAATGTGGCCATATGAACCCCTTCCCCACTGTGTGTGGGTAGACTCCTGCAGTGGGAGTCCATCCTGATTGTCTGGGTTAACAACATCTTTTTGTCCCCCTCGCAGTTGGGAAGACGTCGCTGATCACACGCTTCATGTATGACAGCTTTGACAACACCTACCAGGTGGGTGCTGCTTGGCTTTTTTATTCCATCTGCTCAGCGTCACTAGCCAACTTGTCCTATCCACATTGCCTTTTTTGAGCCAAGGCACATTTTTTTCATTGAAAAAAATCCTGAGGCACACCACCAGCAGACATCATTAAAAAAACGATATTGACAGTAAAAAGTTGTTCTCGCAATTGTTGGATATGACTTTAAAGCATAACCAAGCATGCATCAACAGTGTTTCCCATAAACTGCCAAGATACCTGTGGCGGTGGGGGCGTGGCTATGGGCGTGGTCACCATGACCTCATCGAGTAATTTGCATAATTTACTACAATGATATGATTTTCTCTAAAAAGGCTCAAAAAATGTATACTTACTAATTAATAATAACAGTTTTGTTTTAAACGTCCATCCATCCATCCATCCATTTTACAATATAATTACAACACTTTATGTACATATTTATATACAGATTTGAACAATAAGTTATTCACTGAAATATATTTATTAATTGTGGTTCTTATAAAAAATATATCGTATAAAATATAAAAGCTAAAATGTCTCATAAAGCTCTGCCCCTTTAATTAGTGCATGCTAAATAATTTAACTTTAGCCTACTACTACAACCATATTATTTACCAGCAACATAAAGTGAAACAGAGGCAGAGGTGTCCTGCCACAGTCAGTAACAAATAAACAGAAAACAGTAGTGGTGGTAGATAGACACAGAGCTTCATCAAACATCTGATCCACTGAACAAAGAGCTCCAAAAATCTTGAACTTTAGACTGCCATCAGTTTTACTCCCTACACTTAACCATGTGTTTCCTACTGCCTACAGACTTTGCACCCTTTGTTATATACACATGTTGTGTTTCTAATATAAATACATTTAATAAAGTCAAATACAAATAAGGCAACAAGAGAAGTATCCTACACTTCTCTTTTGTAAAGTAAATCTGAACAGCCGATATGGGCATCTACATCAACTATATGATTTGCCTGAGAAGCTGGACAGGACAAAAAATAAAATAAAATAAAAAAATAAAAAACATATATTTTTTAAATTTATTTATTTATTTATTTATTTATTTTATTTTTAATTTTTTTAATTTGTGGCGGACGTAATTCTTTCGTGGCGGGCCGCCACAAATAAATGAATGTGTGGGAAACACTGATCAATATAGCTCTTGTCTCAAAGTAGGTGTACTGTCACCACCTGTCACTTCACGCCAGGACTTATTTTGAATGTTTTGCTGTTTTCCTGTGTGTAGTGTTTTAGTCCTTGTCTTGCTCTTGGTGTTTTTTCCTGTTTTGTTGGTATTTTCCTGTTGCAGTTTCATGTCTTCCTTGAGCGCTATTCCTCACACCTGCTTTGTTTTGGCAATCAAGAACATTTAAGTCGTGCGGACGCTCTCCTTCTTTGTGGGGACATTGTTGATTGTCATGTCATGTTCGGATGTACTTTGTGGACGCCATCTGCTCCACACGCTGTAAGTCTTTGCTGTCGTCCAGCATTCTGTTTGTTTACTTTGCAGCCAGTTCAGTTTTAGTTTCATTTTGCATAGCCATGCCTAAGCTTCAATGCCTTTTCTTAGTGGCACTCGCCTTTTGTTTATTTTTGGTTTAAGCATTAGATACCTTATTACCCACACGCTGCCTCCCGCTGACGTCTGCATATTGTGATCACGACACAACGTGTTCAACGACATCCACAAAGCAATTAGCTACCTGCTGCCACCTACTGATATGGAAGAGTATTACACGGTTCTAGACAGCACCGACACTCAACAACAACACATTATTTACAGATTATAATTACTTGTATGCAAAAAATATTTTTAACCCAAATAGGTGAAATGAGATAATCTCCCACGGCACACTAGACTGTATCTCACGGCACACTATTGTGCCGCGGCACAGTGGTTGAAAAACACTGGTCTATACCAGGGTGTCCAAACTTTTCTACTGAAAAATCAAAGCATGCAGGGGCAATTTTGATGTTTTTCATTGTCAAAACCAATACAATATAAAGATTTCTTTACCTTTAGGACTCCACTCAAGGTCTGTTCCATGGACCTGGAAATGTATCAGTCATAATGTTCAAATTAAGTCATATATGAAGTCATTATTTTTACATTTATCTTTCAATGTAAAGTTTTAATTAGATTTTTTTGTTTTTATGTTCTATGCTCTTTTTGTTTAAGAAAACCTTGTTTTTATTGGCCGAAACACAAAATATGCAATATCTTGTTGCGGTACAGCGGGGGAAGAAAACGGCACGGAAGCAAGGACGTTGTTTTGCTCTATTTATTATAATAAACAATATGCAATGAGGCGAGTAACTAAACCAAAATGTGCCCCTCAGTTCCAGTGAAAGGAACTTTGAATGCTCCAGGATACCAAAACATTTTGGACAATTCCATGCTCCCAACCTTGTGGGAACAGTTTGGAGCGGGCCCCTTCTTCTTCCAACATGACTGTGCACCAGTGCACAAAGCAAGGTCCATAAAGACATGGATGACAGAGTCTGGTGTGGATGAACTTGACTGGCCTGCACAGAGTCCTGACCTGAACCCGATAGAACACTTTTGGGATGAATTAGAACGGAGACTGAGAGCCAGGCCTCAATGCGCTTTTGGAAGAATGGTGGAAACTTCCATAATACCATTTGTCAATTAAAAAACGGTTACTACTTCAACATTTCTTGACCGATTTAAACAATTCCAACACCAACCGATTCATCCATTCGGGACATTCCGGCTATTAATCATCAATGTTCCCGAAATTCACAAATTTCCAGGAGGTTCCCATTGAAATGAATGTGACATTTTTCCAAGATTCACATTTCCTACGTTTTTTTTAACCTGTTCAAACCTTTCCAACATCAACACAATCCACTCATCCTGGACATTCAAACTAACACTTTACCAAGTTCCAAACCAAATTCCCGTTTTCCTGGAAATTCACAAATTCCTGGATTTCTGTAAAAATATTATCCATCCATCCATTTTCTACCGCTTGTCCCGTTCGGGGACGCGGGGGGTGCTGGAGCCTATCTCAGCTGCATTCGGGCGGAAGGCGGGGTACACCCTGGACAAGTCGCCACCTCATCGCAGGGCCTACACAGCAAGACAGACAACATTCACACTCACATAGTGTTTTTATTATAGTATTATATTTAATATTAATATTATTTTTTTGTTTTGTTTTGTTATTATTGTCCATCCATCTTCTTCCGCTTATCCGGGATCGGGTCGCAGTTAATGTTAATATTAGTATTATTATTAATATTATTATTAGGGATGTCCGATAATATCGGCCTGCCGATATTATCGGCGGATAAATGCGTTAAAATGTAATATCGGAAATTATCGGTATCGGTTTTTTTATTATCAGTATTTTTTTTATTTTTTTTAAAAAATTTTTTAAAATTAAATCAACATAAAAAACACAAGATACACTTACAATTAGTGCACCAACCCAAAAAACCTCCCTCCCCCATTTACACTCATTAACACAAAAGGGTTGTTTCTTTCTGTTATTAATATTCTGGTTCCTACATTATATATCAATATATATCAATACAGTCTGCAAGGGATACAGTCCGTAAGCACACATGATTGTGCGTGCTGCTGCTCCACTAATAGTACTAACCTTTAACAGTTAATGTTACTAATTTTCATTAATTACTAGTTTCTGTTTTTATATTGTTTTACTTTCTTTTTTATTCAAGAAAATGTTTTTAATTTATTTATCTTATTTTATTTTATATATTTTTTTTAAAAGTACCTTATCTTCACCATACCTGGTTGTCCAAATTAGACATAATAATGTGTTAATTCCACAACTGTATGTATCGGTTGATATCGGTATCGGTTGATATCGGTATCGGTAATTAAAGAGTTGGACAATATCGGAATATCGGATATCGGCAAAAAGCCATTATCGGACATCCCTAATTATTATTATTATTATAGTTTTATCATTAGTAATAGTATTTTTAGTATAATTTTATGTTATTTGTATTAGTATTAATTATTATTATTATTGATATTATGGTTTTATCATTATTTGTATTTTATTATAATTTAATATTTAATATTGGTATTATTATTTTTAGTTATTATTGTCCATCCATCCATATTCTGCCGCTTATCCGAGATCAGGTCGCGGTTAATGTTAATATTAGTATTACTATTAATATTATTCAATCATAAATTGTCGCTACTAACACCTTTCTTTACCAATTCAGCTCATTTAGGACATCCATGCTATTTATCGCCTTCAAGAAAATTCCCGCTTCTCCCGAAATTCCCAAATTACCAGGAAATTCCCACTGAAACCAATAGGACATTTTACCAAGTTCCACGATTCCCACATTTCTCAACCGATTCAATTAGTTCTAACACCAACATGTTCAGCTCATGAATGTTATTACTTGGCGCCATCTTGGAAGTATGCACTCCAGTCCGTCTCAGTCCGAGGCTGCAGAACGGCGCTAGATAAATAATGGAGGAGGAAGTCGGCGGCCATCACCCAGAAGGAGCATGACTTTGGAGACAAATGATAACACGCTTCATCCCTCACCATAACCCAGCTTTAAGTGGACAAACCAGATAGCATCTGCTTGTTTTGATCATGTCCGCACAGACCATCTGCCATACCCTGTAGTACATGATGAAGAAGTCAGGGAGGGACTTTTTGTTCATGAATGTAGTGTGTGCTTTACAGGCAGATATGACATCCATGTTTTTATTCATGTCTTCATGCTGCTTGTCTGGCAGAAGTGTTATATTCAAATATAAACACTGCCGCCTGTGCTCTGCGACAAGAATAAAAGATGGAAGCGAGCCTGCAGAGGAGAGGATTAGCCAGGACTTCATGCGTCTGTTTTCATGCCTTCAGACTCTCACGTAGCAGAGTCCTTCGCAGGGAGAGCGGCGGGAGATTTGGAAACCGAGGGATGGGTACCCAATTCAGTACTTTTAAAGGTGCCATGTTTCCATACCTTTGTTGCATGTAATGCACAGGTGTGAAAACTGAAGGCCCGGGGGCCATATCTGGCCCGCCGCATCATTTTAAGTGGGCCGCGAAAGCAGGGAAATAATATGCGGCAATAAAGTACGTTATCTTTTCTTGCTAAAGGTATATGACAGAAAAACATTGTACTTCATGCGATTGCTTATCTTTTAAACCAGGGGTGTCCAAACTTTTTGACCTGGTGACGACACAAAAAAGGCCAAGAAAAAGCAAACCACACATAGAATAGAATAGAAAGTACTTTATTGATCCCTGGGGGAAATTCAGCACCACAGTTCACTCAATATAGACAATAAACACTTAAGCAGTGTTTCCCACACATTCATTTATTTCTGGCGGCCTGCCACGAAAGAATTACGTCCGCCACAAATAAAATAAAAAAATAAAATAAAATGTTTTTATTTTTATTTATTTTTGTCCTGTCCAGCTTTTCAGGCAAATCATATAGTTGATGTAGATGCCCATATAGGCTGTTCAGATTTACTTTACAAAAGAGAAGTGTAGGATACTTCTCTTGTTGCCTTATTTGTATTTGACCACTACTGTTTTCTGTTTATTTGTTACTGACTGTGGCAGGACACCTCTGCCTCTGTTTCACTTTATGTTGCTGGTAAATAATATGGTTGTAGTAGTAGGCTAAAGTTAAATTATTTAGTATGCACTAATTAAAGGGGCAGAGCTTTGAGAGACATTTTATCTTTTATATTTTATAAGATATATTTTTTGTACGAACCACAATTAATAAATATATTTCAGTGAATAACTTATTGTTCAAATCTGTATATAAATATGTACATAAAGTGTTGTAATTATATTGTAAAATGGATGGATGGACGTTTAAAACAAAACTGTTATTATTAATTAGTAAGTACACATTTTTTGAGCCTTTTTAGAGAAAATCATATTATTGTAGTAAATTACGCAAATTACTCGATGATGTCATGTGACCACGCCCATAGCCACGCCCCCACCGCCACAGGTATCTTGGCAGTTTATGGGAAACACTGACTTAAGTATTTTTACATGTGAATAATATAAATACAGTCTATTATACAGCATTATTCACATGTGAATAACAAATACCGTCTATTATACAGCATTATTCACATGTGAATAACATAAATACAGTCTATTATACAGCATTATTCACATGTGAATAATATAAATATAGTCTATTATACAGCATTATTCACATGTGAATAACATAAATACAGTCTATTGTACAGCATTATTCACATGTGAATAATATAAATATAGTCTATTATACAGCATTATTCACATGTGAATGACATAAATACAGTCTATTATACAGCATTATTCACATGTGAATAATATAGATAGTCTATTATAGAGCATTATTCACATGTGAATAATATAAATACAGTTTATTATACAGCATTATTCACATGTGAATAACAGTCTATTATACTGCATTATTCACATGTGACTATAAATAGTCTATTATACAGCATTATTCACATGTGAATAACATAAATACAGTCTATTACACAGCATTATTCACATGTGAATAACATAAATACAGTCTATTATACAGCATTATTCACATGTGAATAATGTAGATAGAGTCTATTATAGAGCATTATTCACATGTGAATAATATAAATACAGTCTATTATACAGCATTATTCACATGTGAATAACATAAATACAGTCTATTATACAGCATTATTCACATGTGAATAATAGTCTATTATACAGCATTATTCACATGTGAATAACATAAATACAGTCTATTATACAGCATTATTCACGTGTGAATAATATAAATACAGTCTATTATACAGCATTATTCACATGTGAATAACATAGTCTATTATACAGCATTATTCACATGTGAATAACATAAATACAGTCTATTATACAGCATTATTCACATGTGAATAATAGTCTATTATACAGCATTATTCACATGTGAATAACATAAATACAGTCTATTATACAGCATTATTCACGTGTGAATAATATAAATACAGTCTATTATACAGCATTATTCACATGTGAATAACAGAGTCTATTATACAGCATTATTCACATGTGAATAATATAGATAGTCTATTATACAGCATTATTCACATGTGAATAACATAAATAGAGTATTATACAGCATTATTCACATGTGAATAATGTAGATAGTCTATTATACAGCATTGTTCACATGTGAATAATATAAAGACAGTCTATTCTACATTTAAGTACAGTCAAAAAGCAACAAATGCATTATACAGTCTGATGGCTGTCGGTATGAAGGACTTCCTGTGTCGTTCCGTGTTGCATTTTGGGAGTCTGAGCCTTCCACTGAACGTGCTCATTCTCTCCGCCAGGTCTGAGTGTAGTGGGTGGGCGGTGTTGTCCATAACGGCTAGGAGCTTTGCTAGACTTCTCCTCTCTGACACCACCGCCAGAGAGTCTAGCTCCACTCCCACCACATTACTGGCCTTCTTTACCAGCATGCCCAGCCCGTCATTTCATGGTGGAGTTAACCCTTTTTTTGTCTGGCTTTAGAGTCATAATTTAGCCGGAAACGTCCTAATCGTACGACGTCACACGTGAAAGTAAATGTTTACTTAACTTTGTTGATGTTGGTTTAACACGGAACGGTGCCTGAAGGAAGCCTCCCCACTGGCGTGTGCTATTTAATCTTTCATAAGATGATCCATAATTTACTCTAATGTGTCTGTGTGCCGTTCTATTTTTACAATCTGGGCCAAAAAGAGGCTGAAAAGCAATGCTGCCGTCATGTCACTACCAGCACGTTTGATATAGCAGCTGCACAGCGTATTTAATTCATCATCGTGCAGAAAGACATCAGTCTCAGGGCTTCTTGTCTAAGTGTGCCTCAAACAGGCAAAATAACCAAGTGCTTGATCGTGACTTTGTCCAAACACACACTTATTGTCAGAGCAGAGCCCGTAAACCACTTTTCTTTTTAGCCAGATTTCCTCCTTTGGTCCGCGGCGGTTGCTGGCATCGCCACGGAAACCAGCGCGTGATCAAGCTGCTGATGTCCAAGCGGGCACCCTGCTGCGCTGCCTAACTTCCTGTAGACCGGGGGGCTGGGGGGGGGGGGGGGGGGGGCAAACCTCTTCCACTGAGGGCCGCACACTGAACAATCAAAGCACGCTGGGGCCATTTTGATATGTTTCATTTTTAAAACCAATACAATATGTAAATGTTTTCATCTTTCAGAATCAGAATCAGAAATACTTTATTAATCCCTGAGGGGAAATTAGGTGAGAAACAGGTAAATGCTGGGGGGGTGAGAAAAAAAAATTCAGTCTAAGCCTGGGCCCCTGACTGAGGCCAAGGAGAGAAAAAAACTCATAGCCATAGCACACATAAGCATGTGTGTAAGCGGGAAACATCAAAGAACACAAAGGACATTTGTCAGGTTCAAACACTGATGACATCTATTAAACAAGACAAGAAGCAAGGAATTAAACAGAGACAGAATTCAATTTGGCTCAATTGAGGAGAAACGCGTAGACCTGTACCCTTGCACAGTGTCCCACCACGCTCCGACGAAAGATTGTACGCCTCCTCTTTTATTTGGACTTTCCCTGATTACATGGCAACAGCTGTTTCTAAAGGAAGGGGGTCGTAAACAGCCGCTGCCTTTGGTCACAAAACAGTTCAAAGAAAAAGGTGCTTGGAGGGGAGTCAGGTCCTGCTTCCTCTCCGCTTTGTAGATCTCGGGTCAAGACAAAATCTTACAATACATCAAAGAAACCGACACCTTCATGTCACTTCCCATCCTACACAGTGGAGTTTTACAAGCCTTTTGCTTGGTAGGATCAATAGTTGGAAAATGACCAAATTTTTATGGTCAAATCAACGTCACAACCTGACATTGATTAAACGTCGTCAAAAAGCCTGTTGTTTCAACGTTATGTTTGAATTGCTCGACGTCAGGACCTAATTCAACAGTGTTGTTTCGATGTCTTGTGCCTGCTGGGAAGGAATGAGGAGGGGGCTACAAGAGTGTCTTATCTTGAAACAAAAAAACAGGCCAATGCTGTGAAGAGAAGCAATACAACACAAATCACACGAGGACTGATACTTCAACTAAAATTGTTGTTGGACAGGATATTACTAAAATGTTCATTTTGCCACAGCGGTTACTGTCAGGTTCAAACACTGATGACATCTTTCAAACAAGACAAGAAGCAAAGAATTAAACAGAGACAGAATTAAATTTGGCTCAATTGAGGAGAGACGTCTGGGCTGTACTCTTGCACAGTCTCCATCACGCTCTGGCGAAAGATTGTACGCCTCCTCTTTTATTTGGACTTCCCCTGATGACATGGCAACAGCTGTTTCTAAGGGACGGGGGTCGTAAACCGCCATCGCCTCTGATTAAAACAGTTCAAAGAAAAGGTCGTAAAACAGTTCAAAGAAAAGGTCCCTGGAGGGGAGTCGGGTCCTGCTTCCTCTTCGCTTTGTAGTTCTCGGGTCAAGACAGTATCTTTCTGTTGATTACAATACATGAAAAAAACAGATTACCTTCATGTTGCTTCCCATCCTACACAGTGGACTTTTTACAAGCCTTCTGCTTGGTAAGATTAAAGGCAGCTTTTGTCTGCTCGCCGGGAACTCATGGCAACACAAAGTTTTGTGATAACTTGGATACAATTATTCTGACAGTTACTGTCAGTGTTGTTTGAAAAAAGTGATCTGCTCAACGTGCACACTACAATTTATTGGACTGTTTCTTGCTTCACCACTGTTGACTTATTCACGGATGTCCTCCCTCCACTTACAAGGCAACCATCGGGATTGACTTCCTGTCGAAAACGATGTACCTGGAAGACCGAACGGTAAGACGCGTGTGTGTGTGTGTGTGTGTGTGTGTGTGTGTGTGTGTGTGTGTGTGTGTGTGTGTGTGTGTGTGTGTGTGTGTGTGTGTGTGTGTGTGTGTGTGTGTGACTAACTAACGTTGGCGTGTGTAACGTCTTCTGTCCGCCAGGTGAGGCTGCAGCTGTGGGACACGGCGGGACAAGAGCGCTTCAGGAGCCTGATCCCGAGCTACATACGAGACTCCACCGTGGCCGTGGTGGTCTACGACATCACAAGTACGGGTCACGCGCGCGCCTCGGCCTCAAGGTGGCGTTTGTGTTAACCACGGAAGTCTAGGCAGTGCGAGGTGCGGTTATCCTGACCATGTGACTAACATTTAATTAGCCAAGTGAAACCAGTCATACCCACTTTAGATGTGACCCACACTATAATGCCAAAAGTATTTGGCCACCCATCCAAATGATGAGAATCAGGTGTCACTTTAATCACTTGGCCCGGCCACAGGTAGGGATGATGATTGATAAGAAATGATCGAGTTCGAGCCCATTATCGAATCCTCTTATCGAACCGATTCCTTATGATTATCTTATCGAATCCAGATAGGTTGTTGTTGTATATGGAAAAAAACACATTTGGTTTAACAAAAGCTCACTTTCATTTTATAAGAAAAAACTAAAATAAAATAAATATTGACTCTTACCCCCCCTAAAAAAAAATATAAAAAAAATATTGACTGTTGTTACCCAAAGTATATTATGTGGGATTTTTCAGAAAAACAAATATATACAGTAACACAAAAACAACCTGTCTCTGTGATCACTATAGGTATATAAATAATAATATAGTGTTAAAAAAAATCAGTCCCTTGGGCACAAAACTGAAAATAATACAGCTCTCCAAAAAGTGCACTTCTGCTGCTATTGGAACATACTAACTACACACACAGGCAGACAGCTAACAAACAATCCAAGATGTCTAATAAAGTTCCAAAGCAGATTAATCCATTTAGGCTCTTTATTGTTGTTGATCTTGCTTTGTATTTTCCTATCTTTACTTTTGTCTTGCACTGGACTGTTTTTTTAATTTTTTTTAAACTGAAATACACACAATGACAAATGTATAAGCTATGTGATTCAATTAACATACTGAAATGTAATACACAATATGTAAATATTAGCTTCACACAAATATACAGTACTATCAGCAAACAAATACTTCTGAGTGTTGAAACTATTTCGATGGTGGAAATACACGACTGGCAGCCATTTTAAGTCCTCAAAACATCCATTGAAACAGTGCACAAAAATCGTTTTTCAATAAACATCTTACTATCAAACTGTAACCACTTTCCACCTTAATATTGAGTTACATAAACAAGTTAAACAGTTTACTTACAGACTTATCTTTTCCAAGGCTTGTAAGAGCTAACACAACTTGTCTACTTCTCAATTGTCTCATGAACTGAACAGACGTCGCCAACCCGGAAGTGCCCAAACTAATGACGCGTAGTATTTTCGTATCGCCACAAGGTGTCAGTAAGAGTCTAAAATCAAATGGGCATAACATTGCCCATTTGGGATTCGTTCCCAGGGATTCGAATAAAGAACCAACTCTTTTTCTTTACTATAGTGGCCTCGATAACGGGAACCGGTTCTCAAAAAGGGATTCGAGTCCATGGAATTGGTTCTTTTCTTATCGAACAACCGGGAGAACCGGTTTCGAACATCATCCCTAGCCACTGGTGTATAAAATCAAGCACTTAGGCATGGAGACTAGAGATGTCCGATATTCTAATATTGTCCACTTCTTAATTACCGATTCCGATATCAACCGATACCGATATATACAGTCGTGGAATTAACACATTATTATGCCTAATTTTGTTGTGATGCCCCGCTGGATGCATTAAACAATGTAACAAGGTTTTCCAAAATAAATCAACTCAAGTTATGGAAAAAAATGCCAACATGGCACTGCCATATTTATTATTGAAGTCACAAAGCGCATTTTTTTTTTTTTTTTAAATGCCTCAAAACAGCAGCTTGGAATTTGGGACATGCTCTCCCTGAGATAATCCTGATGCCCACTACAACTATGGGAAATACTACCGTATTTTTCGGACTATAAATCGCAGTTTTTTTCATAGTTTGGCCGGGGGTGCGACTTATACTCGGGAGCGACTTATGTGTGAAATTATTAACACATTAGCGTAAAATATGAAATAATATTATTGATCTCATTCACGTAAGAGACTAGACGTACAAGATTTCATGGGATTTAGCGATTAGGAGTGACAGATTGTTTGGTAAACGTATAGCATGTTCTATATGTTATAGTTATTGGAATTACTCTTACCATAATACGTTACGTTAACATACCAGGCACGTTCTCAGTTGGTTATTTATGCCTCATATAACGTACACTTATTCAGCCTGTTGTTCACTATTCTTTATGTATTTTAAATTGCCTTTCAAATGTCTATTCTTGGTGTTGGATTTTATCAAATAAATGTCCCCAAAAAATGTGCGACTTATATATGTTTTTTTCCTTCTTTATTGTGCATTTTCTGCCAGTGCGACTTATACTCCGAAAAATACGTTATACTTTGACTTTCACAAAGTGCATTATCTTTTTTTTAAACATGCCTCAAAACAACAGCAACAAAAACAATGAAGGCACACAGCTTCAGTCCAGAGTATACTAGAGTTATAAAGTAAACAATAACATAGTCCTCCTTTAGTGCCTGGTAGACTGTATAACAGGAAATTATAAACTGGGCTCAATGTGCCCTGCTCTAACGTATTTGTATGAGTAACACAAATGTTCTGCAAGCTGGTGGTGAGTGCTTGAAGTGGCCTAGCAGTCAGCCAGAGCTTCTGAAATGCTGCGTTACGACACGGGTGGTTTTTGTTGTATTTTTGTTTTTTCTCGGCGGAGTCTTCAAGCGACAACTGTGTGGTACTACTTTTTTTTGCTGTTTGATTGTCATCCATCTTCCGCTTGTATTCATCGTGTATCTCCTTATGATTCTTGAAGAGGTGGGAGATCAAATTTCTCGTATTAAAGGAAGACGCCTTGGTTCCTCCTCGCATAACCAACTTTTTGCAGTCATTGCAAATTGCCAGTTTTATTTTATTTATTTTTATTTTTTTATTTTTATTTTTTTTTGTCCTGTCCAGCTTCTTTTGCCAGTTTTTTATCCGTCAGAGACACTTTAAAATAATCCCAAACCATGTCGTTAGTCAGTCACCGAGCTCGCCGGCTTGTTAGCCACGGCTACAGCACCGGCAACAACACACACTTGTTGTTGTTATGCTCCGCTCGCGGCGGTTTGATGAGGTCATCAAGCGTCGCCAGTAAACCTCTCATGCTGCAACTCCTGTGTTGTGTGTGGGAGAGGGGAGAGGGGAGGGGCTGCTGACTGGGAGACGCAACTGCTCTGTACTTCTCCCTACGTCCGTGTACCGCTCTGTACAGCGGCGATACTGATAATTTCCGATATTACATTTTAAAGCATTTATCGGACGATAATATCGGCAGTCCGATATTATCGGACATCTCTAATGGAGACTGTTTCGAAGTTGTCTTTGTCTTCTTATCCTCTGGCAGACCAGCTGCTTGTGCGGTGTGTTCAGCAGCATCACCACGCCGTCTAGTGTACGACGAGCTCCAGTCCCATCATTATTCGCCACAAAGCTGACTGTCGGCCTTACCTCCACAGACGTGAACTCCTTCCAGCAGACGTCCAAGTGGATCGAAGACGTGAGAACAGAGAGAGGAAATGATGTCATCATCATGCTGGTGGGCAATAAAACAGACCTGGCAGATAAGAGGTGAGTAGGAAACCCTCCTGGACACATTTTGGCATTTTATTAGAATGGATTACGAAGAGCTGCCTGCTCCTTTTTTATTGTGACTGCAGCCGTTAACATGAATAATTCCCAGTCTTTTTATGTTCGCTGTCAGCCTACTTCCTGTCTTTGGAACAGTGACAAATACTTTGCTTATCTGGTAGTTAGAGATATTCATTTGGGGGTGACAGCACAGCTATAATTCACTGCGGCATGCACAGGAGCGTACGGAAGGATGGTGTGCGTCCATTATGCAACGACGATGAGCACAGGTCGGCGTGGCTTCAGTGGCAGCACACACGCCCGCGTCTGGAAATAGCACCCATCAGGTGGTGCCGTTATGTAAAAATAGTTATTTTCTGCGTGTGGCGTGGTTGTGTGCCAAGATGCCAAGAGCATCACTTAAGTCTGGGGTGTGCAGCTAATGTTTTAACTAGAGATGTCCGATAATATCGCCCCATCTTTGTTTGTGAATGACTGAGCATTTCATGGAATCTACTTTTATACCCAATCATGGCACCCACCTGTTCCCAATTTGCCTGTTCACCTGTGGGATGTTCCAAATAAGTGTTTGATGAGCATTCCTCAACTTTATCAGTATTTATTGCCACCTTTCCCAACTTCTTTGTCACGTGTTGCTGGCATCAAATTCTAAAGTTAATGATTATTTGCAAAAAAAAAAAGTTTATCAGTTTGAACATCAAATATGTTGTCTTTGTAGCATATTCAACTGAATATGGGTTGAAAATTATTTGCAAATCATTGTATTGCGTTTATATTTACATCTAACACAATTTCCCAACTCATGGAAATGGGGTTTGTATAAAGACAAGTCTATTATACAGCATTATTCACATGTGAATAAAATAAAATACGGTCTATTATACAGCATTATTCACATGTGAATAATATAAATACAGTCTATTATACAGCATTATTCACATGTGATAAATATAAATACAGTCTATTATACAGCATTATTCACATGTTAATAATATACTGTAAATACAGTCTATTATACAGCATTATTCACATGTGAATAATATAAATAGTCTATTATACAGCATTATTCACATGTGAATAATATAAATACAGTCTATTATACAGCATTATTCACATGTGAATAATTTAAATACAGTCTATTATACAGCATTATTCACATGTGAATAATATAAATACAGTATATTATACAGCATTATTCACATGTGAATTACATAAATAGTCTATTGTACAGCATTATTCACATGTGAATAATATAAATACAGTCTATTATACAGCATTATTCACATGTGAATAATATAAATACAGTCTTTTATACAGCATTATTCACATGTGAATAATATAAATACAGTCTATTATACAGCATTATTCACATGTGAATAACATAAATACAGTCTATTATACAGCATTATTCACATGTGAATTACATAAATAGTCTATTATACAGCATTATTCACATGTGGATTACATAAATAGTCTATTATACAGCATTATTCACATGTGAATAATATAAATACAGTCTATTATACAGCATTATTCACATGTGAATAATATAAATACAGTCTATTATACAGCATTATTCACATGTGAATAATATAAATACAGTCTATTATAAAGCATTATTCACGTGTAAATAATATAAATACAGTCTATTATACAGCATTATTCACATGTGAATAATATAAATACAGTCTATTATACAGCAGTATTCACATGTGAATAACATAAATACAGTCTATTATACAGCATTATTCACATGTGAATTACATAAATAGTCTATTATACAGCATTATTCACATGTGAATAATATAAATACAGTCTATTATACAGCATTATTCACATGTGAATAACATAAATACAGTCTATTATACAGCATTATTCACATGTGAATAATATAAATACAGTCTATTATACAGCATTATTCACATGTGAATAACATAAATACAGTCTATTATACAGCATTATTCACATGTGAATAACATAAATACAGTCTATTATACAGCATTATTCACATGTGAATAATATACTGTAAATACAGTCTATTATACAGCATTATTCACATGTGAATAATATAAATACAGTCTATTACACAGCATTATTCACATGTGAATAATTTAAATACAGTCTATTATACAGCATTATTCACATGTAAATAATATAAATACAGTCTATTATACAGCATTATTCACATGTGAATAATATAAATACAGTCTATTACACAGCATTATTCACATGTGAATAACATAAATACGGTTTATTATACAGCATTATTCACATGTGAATAACATAAATACAGTCTATTATACAGCATTATTCACATGTGAATTACATAAATAGTCTATTATACAGCATTATTCACATGTGAATAATATAAATACAGTCTATTATACAGCATTATTCACATGTGAATAACATAAATACAGTCTATTATACAGCATTATTCACATGTGAATAATATAAATACAGTCTATTATACAGCATTATTCACATGTGAATTACATAAATAGTCTATTATACAGCATTATTCACATGTGAATAATATAAATACAGTCTATTATACAGCATTATTCACATGTGAATAAAATAAAATACGGTCTATTATACAGCATTATTCACATGTGAATAATATAAATACAGTCTATTATACAGCATTATTCACATGTGAATTACATAAATAGTCTATTATACAGCATTATTCACATGTGAATAATATAAATACAGTCTATTATACAGCATTATTCACATGTGAATAACATAAATACAGTCTATTATACAGCATTATTCACATGTGAATAATATAAATACAGTCTATTATACAGCATTATTCACATGTGAATTACATAAATAGTCTATTATACAGCATTATTCACATGTGAATAATATAAATACAGTCTATTATACAGCATTATTCACATGTGAATAAAATAAAATACGGTCTATTATACAGCATTATTCACATGTGAATAATATAAATACAGTCTATTATACAGCATTATTCACATGTGATAAATATAAATACAGTCTATTATACAGCATTATTCACATGTTAATAATATACTGTAAATACAGTCTATTATACAGCATTATTCACATGTGAATAATATAAATACAGTCTATTATACAGCATTATTCACATGTGAATAATTTAAATACAGTCTATTATACAGCATTATTCACGTGTAAATAATATAAATACATTCTATTATACAGCATTATTCACATGTGAATAATATAAATACAGTCTATTATACAGCAGTATTCACATGTGAATAACATAAATACAGTCTATTATACAGCATTATTCACATGTGAATTACATAAATAGTCTATTATACAGCATTATTCACATGTGAATAATATAAATACAGTCTATTATACAGCATTATTCACATGTGAATAACATAAATACAGTCTATTATACAGCATTATTCACATGTGAATAATATAAATACAGTCTATTATACAGCATTATTCACATGTGAATAACATAAATACAGTCTATTATACAGCATTATTCACATGTGAATAACATAAATACAGTCTATTATACAGCATTATTCACATGTGAATAATATACTGTAAATACAGTCTATTATACAGCATTATTCACATGTGAATAATATAAACAGTCTATTATACAGCATTATTCACATGTGAATAATATAAATACAGTCTATTACACAGCATTATTCACATGTGAATAATTTAAATACAGTCTATTATACAGCATTATTCACATGTAAATAATATAAATACAGTCTATTATACAGCATTATTCACATGTGAATAATATAAATACAGTCTATTACACAGCATTATTCACATGTGAATAATTTAAATACAGTCTATTATACAGCATTATTCACATGTAAATAATATAAATACAGTCTATTATACAGCATTATTCACATGTGAATAATATAAATACAGTCTATTATACAGCATTATTCACATGTGAATAATTTAAATACAGTCTATTATACAGCATTATTCACGTGTAAATAATATAAATACAGTCTATTATACAGCATTATTCACATGTGAATAATTTAAATACAGTCTATTATACAGCATTATTCACATGTAAATAATATAAATACAGTCTATTATACAGCATTATTCACATGTGAATAATATAAATACAGTCTATTATACAGCATTATTCACATGTGAATAATTTAAATACAGTCTATTATACAGCATTATTCACGTGTAAATAATATAAATACAGTCTATTATACAGCATTATTCACATGTGAATAATTTAAATACAGTCTATTATACAGCATTATTCACATGTAAATAATATAAATACAGTCTATTATACAGCATTATTCACATGTGAATAATATAAATACAGTCTATTACACAGCATTATTCACATGTGAATAATATAAATACAGTCTATTATACAGCATTATTCACATGTGAATAATATAAATACAGTCTATTATACAGCATTATTCACATGTGAATAATTTAAATAGTCTATTATACAGCATTATTCACGTGTAAATAATATAAATACAGTCTATTATACAGCATTATTCACATGTGAATAATATAAATACAGTCTATTATACAGCATTATTCACATGTAAATAATATAAATACAGTCTATTATACAGCATTATTCACATGTGAATAATATAAATACAGTCTATTACACAGCATTATTCACATGTGAATAATATAAATACAGTCTATTATACAGCATTATTCACATGTGAATAATATAAATACAGTCTATTATACAGCATTATTCACATGTGAATAATTTAAATAGTCTATTATACAGCATTATTCACGTGTAAATAATATAAATACAGTCTATTATACAGCATTATTCACATGTGAATAATATAAATACAGTCTATTATACAGCATTATTCACATGTAAATAATATAAATACAGTCTATTATACAGCATTATTCACATGTGAATAATATAAATAGTTTATTATACAGCATTATTCACATGTGAATAACATAAATACAGTCTATTATACAGCATTATTCACATGTGAATTACATAAATAGTCTATTATACAGCATTATTCACAAGTGAATAATATAAATACAGTCTATTATACAGCATTATTCACATGTGAATAATATAAATACAGTCTATTATACAGCATTATTCACATGTGAATAACATAAATACAGTCTATTATACAGCATTATTCACATGTGAATAACATAAATACAGTCTATTGTACAGCATTATTCACATGTGAATAATATAAATACAGTCTATTATACAGCATTATTCACATGTGAATAACATAAATACAGTCTATTATACAGCATTATTCACATGTGAATAATATACTGTAAATACAGTCTATTATACAGCATTATTCACATGTGAATAATATAAATACAGTCTATTATACAGCATTATTCACATGTGAATAATATAAATACAGTCTATTAAACAGCATTATTCACATGTGAATAATTTAAATACAGTCTATTATACAGCATTATTCACATGTAAATAATATAAATACAGTCTATTATACAGCATTATTCACATGTAAATAATATAAATACAGTCTATTATACAGCATTATTCACATGTGAATAACATAAATACGGTTTATTATACAGCATTATTCACATGTGAATAACATAAATACAGTCTATTATACAGCATTATTCACATGTGAATAACATAAATACAGTCTATTATACAGCATTATTCACATGTGAATAACATAAATACAGTCTATTATACAGCATTATTCACATGTGAATAACATAAATACAGTCTATTATACAGCATTATTCACATGTGAATAACATAAATACAGTCTATTATACAGCAATATTCACATGTGAATAATATAAAGACAGTCTATTCTACATTTAAGTACTGTCAAAAAGCAACATATGCATTATACAGTCTGATGGCTTTCGGTATGAAGGACTTCCTGTGTCGTTCCGTGTTGCATTTTGTAGAAATGCAAATAGAAATCCTCCATTTCAGGGTCAAACTTGGTATGATCATAACACCTTCTTAGCTGTGCAGGTTGGTTGAGGATGACCATGATGATGCTCCTTGCTGTACTGGCAGGCACATCACCATTGAGGAAGGCGAGCAGCGGGCTAAAGAGCTGAGCGTCATGTTCATAGAGACCAGCGCCAAGACAGGTTTCAACGTCAAACAGGTAGGAGAGCAGCTCCCATATTTTTCACCCCATCTTAATATCACATTCATCTTTATCTATTGATGCGGGAATTTAGGGGTATTGTGGCCAAACAGCTCAGTTTTTGTTTCATCCGACCACAGAACTTTCCTCCACAATACCCAGCAATATGTTTTAGAGGAGAAAAGGTCAGGCTTTTAATCCCAGGAACACCATCCCTACCGTCAAGCATGGTGGTGGTAGTATTATGCTCTGGGCCTGTTTTGATGAATGTTTTTTGTGACCAACAAGTATGTGCTCCAATCACTCTATCACAAAAAAATAAGAGTTGTACAAATGATTGGAAACTCAAGACAGCCATGACATTATGTTCTTTACAAGTGTATGTAAACTTTTGACCACCACTGTAGATGTCATGTATAAGGATGTCCTTATCTGATATTGATATCGGTCCGATATCAGCAACAAAAACATGTATTAAATGGTATCGGCTTGCATGTAAAATATCCAATACAAGCAGTCCGGCAGCGTGGTTACTTGCCTGAATGTCCGCCAATAAACACACCAGGTTGGTCTTTTCTTCTATTTTAGTCAAGTAAAAAAGGTAAGCATGCTAGGCTATAGGCTACTAAGAGCCAGCAGCTACACAACAGCTAAGCACACTAAATGAAACAATATTGCAGTCTAAAACCAGACATCTGTCAATTTACACAAGTATCAAATAAGTATTACTTACACATACAAAGTCTCCACGGCAGTATTAGAAAGTACCCAGTAACAAACGTGTCCGCATGACTGCATCATGAGCTTAACGTCCTAAATAATTGTGGCCACTAAGTGTCACCAAAAACTTCCACCCAAAGATTAGTGTTTTCCATACCCAACATTATCATCTAAGTCATTTCACTTGATTCAATATTTTCTAACATTGCACACCACAAACTATTACAATTATGGACAATTATTAGTGCTGATATCGGCTCGGATTATTATCGGTATCAGCCAATACTCAAGGCTCAAATATCGAATTGGTATCGGAAGTAAAAGAAGTTGTATGGGAGCCACCGAGTCATGTATCTGTCAGGTTCAAACACTGATGACCTCTATTAAACAGACAAGAAGCTAGGAATTAAACAGACAGAATTCACTTTAGCTAATTGAGGAGAAACTTCTTGGCTGTACTCTTTGCACAGTCTTCCAAAACACGCCTCCTCTTTTATTTGGACTTTCCCTGATTACATGGCAACAGCTGTTTCTAAAGGAAGGGGGTCGTAAACAGCCGTTACCCTTGGTCACAAAACAGTTCAAAGAAAAGGTGCCTGGAGTTTGCGTCAGGTCCTGCTTCCTCTCCGCTTTGTAGATCTCGGGTCAAGACAAGATCTTCCTGTGGATTACAATATATCAAAGAAACCGACACCTTCATGTCGCTTCCCATCCTACACAGTGGAGTTTTACAAGCCTTCTGCTTGGTAGGATCAAAGACAGCTTTTGTCCCCTCACCGGGAACTCATGACAACACAAAGTTTTGTGATAACTTGGATACAATTATTCTGACAGTATCACATACGACAACGTAACATTATCGGACAGCAGGACACAAACGTTAGCAACACTAGCATAGCTATGTGAGCTACATGCTAACATTACATGTTAACGTCACGTGACGCGAGCATATTCACTGATGAGAAACAAAAGGATCAAACTTATATCTCCCATGTCTGGAACTGGATAGTTGGCAGGGCTCCATTTTAAGATGTATAGCAAAGCCTGCTTATTTAGTTTATTTGTTTTACTAAGTGGTAGACAGAGGCTTCCTCGTCCTCGTGCGGAGTGACATGAAATAAAAAGAAAACTTGAGCATGCTTCCTCTTCTTTTTGCAGTTGTTTCGCCGCGTGGCCGCCGCTCTCCCCGGGATGGAAAGTATGCAGGAGAGCAGCAAAGAAGGAAGTATCCTTTCACACCTTCACCGTCTATTCAATGTGGTAAAAAAGACCAATTCATAATGACTGAGGCTGTTTTTTTCTCACTGGATCTGGGATGTGATATATATATATATATATATATATATATATATATATATATATATATATATATATATATATATATATATATATATATATATATATATATATATATATATATATATATATATATATATATTCTAATAATTTTTTTCCAATAAGCATTGTTAAATATTGGTAATCGGTCTTTCCTATTCAGTGGTTCTTAAAAGGTTTTACTTTATTTTTATTTTTTAATACATATTTAAACCAATACTGGTTTTGCATATTTTGTTAACCTCCTTACAAAGGTATGAACAGTACAGTTTATGATAACTAAAATATATATATATAAATTAGAAAACACACCATTAAGTAAAATTTATAAATTCATTTGTAATACATTTAATGAAATTTGTTTAATACATTTTAGTCTTTTTTTTTTTTACTGTATAACGGATAAACCACAGAAACCTTGACTATATACACACACACATATATATATATATATATATATATATATATATATATATATATATATATATATATATATACATGTTAGGTCAGGAAAAAACACAGAGGCTATGTCATCCCTACAAGCCTGTTTCGCAGGTTTCCATGCTCGTCAGGGGATTTGATCAAATCTGACCTATTCAAGTCTCCAGTTAAAACACATTTTTAAATATTTTTTGGGGAAATATTGCTTGTTTACTTTAACAAAAAGGGCATTAAACATAAAAATAATAAATATAATAATATAACCTGAAAGTTGATTGAGAGATTCAAGCATTGAAAGTGGAAAAAAAAATGAAGTAAGACTTATTTTTAACACTCTTATAAAAGGGTCTTTTTGCATCCCAAAGATATTTTAGTGTAATTTTTTTTTTTAAACTGTCATTGTTCAAAAAATACTTACAAATCAAAATCAATGTAATCAATTATTGACCTAAGGGTCCAATTACTTAATGCTCGTCAGGGGATTTTATAAAAATCCCCTGACGAGCAGGGAAACCTGCGAGACAGGCTTGTAGGGATGGTATAGCCCAGGGGTCACCAACGCGGTGCCCGCGGGCACCAGGTAGCCCGTAAGGACCAGATGAGTAGCCCGCTGGCCTGTTCTAAAAATAGCTCAAATAGCAGCACTTACCAGTGAGCTGCCTCTATTTTTTAAATTTTATTTATTTACTCGCTTTGCCCGACATTTTTAATTCTAAGAAAGACAAAACTCAAATAGAATTTGAAAATCCAAGAAAATATTTTAAAGACTTCGTCTTCACCTGTTTGAATAAATTCATAAATTTTTTTTACTTTGCTTCTTATAACTTTCAGAAAGACAATTTTAGAGAAAAAATACAACCTTAAAAATGATTTTAGGATTTTTAAACACATATACCTTTTTACCTTTTAAATTCCTTCCTCTTCTTTCCTGACAATTTAAATCAATGTTCAAGTAAATTTATTTTTTTTATTGTAAAGAATAATAAATAAGTTTTAATTTAATTCTTCATTTTAGCTTCTGTTTTTTCGACAAAGAATATTTGTGAAATATTTCTTCAAACTTATTATGATTAAAATTCAAAAAAATTATTCTGGCAAATCTAGAAAATCTGTAGAATCACATTTAAATCTTATTTCAAAGTCTTTTGAATTTCTTTTAAAATGTTTGTTCTGGAAAATCTAGAAGAAATAATGATTTGTCTTTGTTAGAAATATAGCTTGGTCCAATTTGTTATATATTCTAACAAAGTGTAGATTGGATTTTAACCTATTTAAAACGTGTCATTAAAATTCTAAAATTAATCTTAATCAGGAAAAATTACTGATGATGTTCCATAAATTATTTTTATATTTTTTTCAAAAAGATTCGAATTAGCTAGTTTTTCTATTCTTTGTTTAGGTTGAATTTTGAATTTTAAAGAGTCGAAATTGAAGATAAACTGTTTCAAAATTTAATTGTAATTTTTTTCGTGTTTTCTCCTCTTTTAAACCGTTCAATTAAGTGTAAGTATCATTAATTATTAATAATAATATAGAGTTAAAGGTAAATTGAGCAAATTGGCTATTTCTGGCAATTTATTTAAGTGTGTATCAAACTGGTAGCCCTTCGCATTAATCACTACCCAAGAAGTAGCTCTTGGTTTCAAAAAGGTTGGTGACCCCTGGTATAGCCTCTGTGTTTTTTACATTTATATATATCTATATATAGATAAATATATATACATTTTAAATGAATGTATATTTAATAATGTTTACCTATCTATATACAGATGTGAAACAGCACCATCTGGTGGTAGACAAAGGGTATAACCATTCCAGTAACTGCCTGTAATTACAGTCACACTTCCTTAATTGCCTCGTGCAGTGATCGACATCAAGTTGGACAAACCGCAGGAGCCGCAGACGAGCGAGGCGGGCTGCTCGTGTTAATCGTGGCCACGTCCGCTTCCACCTCCCCCCGTGCTTCTTACATCTTCACTTCCTTTTGGTTTGAAGGCCTCCTCCTGGTCCCCGACTGCTGGTCAGTGTTGACAGAGAAAGCAATGTGACCGTGAAGCTGCCAAAAAGAGTCCAAACACCACGATGATGATCTAACTGGCCAGATCCCCCGCTTTGTTTTTGTATTTTTGATAATGTTGTTTGAGATCCAGGATGACCCCGCCTCCCTTGTTAGCGTCCTGGGAAGTCCACCACTCAGCCTTTTAGATCAAGTATCCATGCATGCTTCTGTCTGTGTCAGGTAACATCACACACACACACACACACACACACACACACACACACACACACACACACACACACACACACACACACACACACACTATTGTATTTCTTGCCTTCTTGAGACCTGAGAAAAATGCCTCCCTCTTTAGGACCAGCCTTTCTAGATATATAAAGATGTGTATTTACAACATTTATAATATATACATACTATGCAAATATAAAAAAGCTTGTTGTGAAAAATGAGTTGGAAGAAAAAGGTCACAATGTCACAAGAAAAAATTTGGCAGCGTTATAATAAAAGTCGTAATTTTACTCAACGCAAGTCAAAATGTTACAAGAAAAACCGAACATGTGTGCAATATTATGATAAAAGTTGGAATTGTACTCAATAACAGTCGCAATTTTACAAGAAAGCTTAAAATTTGGGCAATTTTATGAAAAGAGTCGTCATTTTACTTGACAAAAGTCACAATTTTATAAGAAAACTTTTGGCAATATATTAATAATAATCGGAATTTTACTTGGCAAAATAATGACAAGAGTCATAATTTTACTCAAAAAATGTCACTATACACAACAACAAAATTGGCAATATTGTGATAAAAGCCGGAATTTGATGACAAATGTCACCATTTTGCATTGAAAAGTATTACTTTTACATAAAAAAGTAATAATTTTACCAGAAAATAGTGCAATATTACAGAAACAGAAAGAATATGAGAAATAGTTCCCAATTTCATAAGAAAAAGTCGACACATTGTGAGAAAAAGACTGCTTTTAGGTAAAAAAAAAAAGTTGAATTTTTTGTTTGTAATTTGGTTTTAATTTTCATTAAGTTATTATAGTATGTCTCTATATACATTTTTTTAAAAATAATTTGTGGCCAAAGGGGGCGCATTTCAATTTCTTACACACACTTATTTCATATGTTGACCATTTTGTTGAATTTTGTGTTATTGGTTTTTAATCTTCTTTATTTACTTTGTTATTACAGTATGTCTCCATATACATATTTATTTATTTATTTTATAATTTGTGGCCAGAGGGGGCGCGTTTCAATTTCTTACAAACACTTGTTATTTCATATGTTGACCAGAGGGGGAGCACTTTTAAAAGCGACACACAGTCAATGTGAAAAATCCCTCCTTTTTGGGACCACCCTCATTTTGATAGATGTCACCACAAATGAGACATTGTCTATTAGATGCAATGTTATTGATTTATGTCATCACTTGTTCACACCTCCTCATATGGAAGGTACTTTTCCTTCTTCATGTCTCAAGGAGGGTAGAAATACAGGAACACACACACACACACACACCAGTGTGTTACCTTGTGTACATGTGCACTCTCTTGTAAATATGTGAGCCCAGGACAAACTTTGACCTTTGACACTGCATGGGACGAGGACCACTTTTGTTACTTTCATAGTGCAGCCTCTAAAGTGGAACACGTTGCCAGGGTGATTGTCATATAGTGTACGTGCGATGATGATATTCCATTACCGTCTATATCAGGGGTGTCCAAACTTTTTCCACTGAGGGCCACTCACTTAAAAAAAATCAAAAGATTTTGGGGGCCATTTTGATATTTTTCAATTCTAAAACCAACACAATGTACTGTTTGAACCTGTTTAGTGAATGTTAAAGTTCCCGGGGACTCGAAATACACTATATTGCCAAAAGTATTTGGCCACCCATCCAAATGATGACAATCAGGTGTCCTAATCACAGGTGTATCAAATCAAGCACTTAGGCATGGAGACTGTTTCTACAAACATTTGTGAAAGAATGGGCCGCTTTCAGTGATTTCCAGCGTGGAACTGTCATAGGATGCCACCTCTGCAACAAATCCAGTCGTGAAATTTCCTCGCTCCTAAATAGGGATGTCCGATAATGGCTTTTTGCCGATATCCGATATTCCGATATTGTCCAACTCTTTAATTACCGATATCAACCGATACCGATATCAACCGATATATGCAGTCGTGGAATTAACACATTATTATGCCTAATTTGGACAACCATGTATGGTGAAGATAAGGTACTTTTTTAAAAAAATAATAAAATAAGATAACTAAATTAAAAACATTTTCTTGAATAAAAAAGAAAGTAAAACAATATAAAAACAGTTACATAGAAACTAGTAATTAATGAAAATGAGTAAAATGAACTGTTAAAGGTTAGTACTATTAGTGGAGCAGCAGCACGCACAATCATGTGTGCTTACGGACTGTATCCCTTGCAGACTGTATTGATATATATTGATATATAATGTAGGAACCAGAATATTGATAACAGAAAGAAATGGGGGGAGGGAGGTTTTTTGGGTTGGTGCACTAATTGTAAGTGTATCTTGTGTTTTTTATGTTTATTTAATAAAAAAACCCAAAAAAAAACGATACAGATAATAAAAAAAACGATACCGATAATTTCCGATATTACATTTTAACGCATTTATCGGCCGATAATATCGGCAGGCCGATATTATCGGACATCCCTACTCCTAAATATTCCAAAGTCAACTTTATTATAAGAAAAGTGGAAGAGTTCAGGAACAACAGCAACTCAGCCACCAAGTGGTAGGCCAGGTAAACTGACAGGGAGGTCAGCATAGTGCAAAGACTTTCTGCACAGTCAGTTGCTACAGAGCTCCAAACTTCATGTGGCCTTCCAATTAGCCCACGTACAGTACGCAGAGAGCTTCATGGAATGGGTTTCCATGGCCGAGCAGCTGCATCTAAGCCATACATCACCAAGTCCAATGCAAAGCGTGGGATGCTGTGGTGTAAAGCACGTCGCCACTGGACTCTAGAGCAGTGGAGACGCCTTCTCTGGTGTGATGAATCGCGCTTTTCCATCTGGCAATCTGATGGACCAGTCTGGGTTTGGAGGTTGCCAGGAGAACGCTACATTTCGGAGTGTGAAATTTGGCAGAAGTTGGGCTTAACCCCTTAGTTCCTAGTAGAACTTTGAATACTCCAGGATACCAAAACATTGTGGACAATTCCATGCTCCCAACCTTGTGGGAACAGTTTGGAGCGGGCCCCTTCCTCTTCCAACATGACTGTGCACCAGTGCACAAAGCAAGGTCCATAAAGACATGGATGACAGAGTCTGGTGTGGATGAACTTGACTGGCCTGCACAGAGTCCTGACCTGAAACCCGATAGAACACCTTTAGGATGAATTAGAACGGAGACTTGAGAGCCAGGCCTTCTCCACCAACATCAGTGTGTGACCTCACCAATGCACTTTTGGAAGAATGGTGGAAAATTGCTATAAAGACACTCCGCAACCTTGTGGACAGCCTTCCCAGAAGAGTTGAAGCTGTAGTAGCTGAAAAAGGTCATATTGAACCCTATGGGTTAGGAATGGGATGGCACTTCAAGTTCATATGTGAGTCAAGGCAGGTGGACAAATACTTTTGGCAATATAGTGTAAATGTAAAATGGTACACTGCAGTTTTGTCAATACTAGATAGATAGATAGTACTTTATTGATTCCTTCAGGAGAGTTACCTCAGGAAAATTAAAAACTTGGACAACAAATCAATACCAACCCACAAAATTATTGTTTTTAGCGTTGTTCGCCCTTAACCCGGACACAGAAGTCCTGCCTGATGAATATGTCATAATAAAAACAATACAAACATGTAACAAGGACTTAATTTAACACCGATTATGTTGAATACGCTTTGTCAAAATTGCGATGTAGCGAGGGTTGACTGTATTCCAAAGCAAGTCCCAATATCAGGACTTTTAAATCTCATCATTTCATCTTTCTTATTCCATTATTTCGGCTTTTTAGCTGACAATTATGAGTTTTTGTCTAAAAATGTCAACTTTCTTACCTCATTATTTCAATGTTTATCTCATAATTAGGGCTTTTTTTCTCCTCGTAATTTTAACTTAATTACAAACCCCGTTTCCATGTGAGTTGGGAAATGGTGTCAGATGTAAATATAAACGGAATACAATGATTTGCAAATAATTTTCAACCCATATTCAGTTGAAAATGCTACAAAGACAACATATTTGATGTTCAAACTGATAAACATTTTTTTGTTGCAAATAATCATTAACTTTAGAATTTGATGCCAGCAACACGTGCCAAAGAAGTTGGGAAAGGTGGCAATAAATACTGATAAAGTTGAGGAATGCTCATCAAACACTTATTTGGAACATCCCACAGGTGTGCAGGCAAACTGGGAACAGGTGGGTGCCATGATTGGATATAAAAGTAGATTCCATTAAATGCTCAGTCATTCACAAACAAGGACGGGGCGAGGGTCACCACTTTGTCAACAAATGCCTGAGCAAATTGTTGAACAGTTTAAGAAAAACCTTTCTCAACCAGCTATTGCAAGGAATTTAGGGATTTCACCATCTACGCTCCGTAATATCATCAAAGGGTTCAGAGAATCTGGAGAAATCACTGCACGTAAGCAGCTAAGCCCGTGACCTTCCATCCCTCAGGCTGTACTGCATCAACAAGCGACATCAGTGTGTAAAGGATATCACCACACGGGCTCAGGAACACTTCAGAAACCCACTGTCAGTAACTACAGTTGGTCGCTACATCTGTAAGTGCGAGTTAAAACTCTCCTATGCAAGGCGAAAACCGTTTATCAACAACACCCAGAAACGCCGTCGGCTTTGCTGGGCCTGAGCTCATCTAAGATGGACTGATACAAAGTGGAAAAGTGTTCTGTGGTCTGACGAGTCCACATTTCAAATTGTTTTTGGAAACTGTGGACGTCGTGTCCTCCGTACCAAAGAGGAAAAGAACCATCCGGACTGTTCTAGGTGCCAAGTGTAAAAGGCAGCATGTGTGATGGTATGGGGGTGTATTAGTGCCCAAGACATGGGTAACTTACACATCTGTGAAGGGGCCATTAATGCTGAAAGGTACATACAGGTTTTGGAGCAACATATCTTGCCATCCAAGCAACGTTACCATGGACGCCCCTGCTTATTTCAGCAAGACAATGCCAAGCCACGTGTTACATCAACGTGGCTTCATAGTATAAGAGTGCGGGTACTAGACTGGCCTGCCTGTAGTCCAGACCTGTCTCCCATTGAAAATGTGTGGCACATTATGAAGCCTAAAATAGCACAAGGGAGACCCCCGGACTGTTGAACAACTTAAGCTGTACATCAAGCAAGAATGGGAAAGAATTCCACCTGAGAAGCTTCAAAAATGTGTCTCCTCAGTTCCCAAACCTTTACTGAGTGTTGTTAAAAGGAAAGGCCATGTAACACAGTGGTGAACATGCCCTTTCCCAACTACTTTGGCACGTGTTGCAGCCATGAAATTCTAAGTTAATTATTATTTGCAAAAAAAAAAAAAAAAAATGAACATCAAATATGTTGTCTTTGTAGCATATTCAACTGAATATGGGTTGAAAATGATTTGCAAATCATTTTATTCTGTTTATATTTACATATAACACAATTTCCCAACTCATATGGAAACGGGGTTTGTACTTTTTTTTTTAATAGTTATGAATTTTTGGTCTCATTGAGTCTTATTTCATATTTTTGATCTCATAATTAGGACTTATCTCATAATTTCAACTTTCTTATCCCATAATTTCAACTTTTTATCTAATAATTTCAACTTTAATTATTTCGATTTGTATCTCATAATTAGGACTTTTTTTATATTTAGAATTTTTACTTTTTATTTAATAGTTATGAATTTTTCCTAATTTAGATTTTTGATCTCATAATTATGACTTATCTCCTAATTTCGACTTTTATCCCAATATTAGGATTTTTAAATCTCATAATTTCAACTTTCTTATCCCACAATTTCGGCTTTTCAGCTTTTAGTTTTTGTCTAAAAATGTCAACTTTCTTACCTCATTATTTCGATGTTTATCTCATAATTAGGGCTTTTTTTATTTCATCATTTTGATCTCATAATTATGACTTATCTCATAATTTCAATTTTCTTATCCCACAATTTCGACTTTTTAGCTCATAATTATGACTTTTTATCTAATAATTTCAACTTTAATTATTTCGATTTTTATCTCATAATTAGGACTTTTTTATATTTAGAATTTTTACTTTTTATTTAATAGTTATGAATTTGTTGGTCTCATAATTATGAGTCTTATTTCATAATTTAGATTTTTGATCTCATAATTATGACTTATCTCCTAATTTCGACTTTTAGCTCAATATTGCGTACGTCAACACTCCTTAGGTGGACCACGTCTGGGGACGCATTGTGTTCCACTTTAGAGGCTCCACTGCAGCTGGGGGGAATTGAAATGTCAAATATTACATGTCAAAGACTTTGTAAGTCACTCGCCACACGTCCATCACGTGTACATAAAGATTTCTTTCACCGCGGGAATGTTTGATCTCCATTTGGCGGTGGAGGGCGGGGCCACGGCCTGAATAAACATGTCCTACCCAACACTGCATTCGCTTCATCCTATGGAGCCTTCTTTGTTGGTGGGCTAAAAAATGGATCACGAGCACATTTTCCTCCTGCAGGTTCAGCTGCTGCTCCTGGTCCTGACGGTGGTCCTGATCCTCCAGGCCGCATGATCCAACATAGGGCTGTCCCACGTGCGGCCCGCAGCTTATTGTGGGGAAAACAGTAAACATGTAAGATAAAATGACGTCATGTCATGAGAAAAAGCTAACATTTTGATACTAATAATTAATAATGCTGTATAATGTCACACAAAAATACTGTTTTTTTTAACAAAAAGTTTTCAAGCTCTTGAAATAATAATAAAAATTAAAAATACACTTTTATATATATATATATATATATATATATATATATATATATATATATATATATATATATATATATATATATATATATATATATATATATATATATATATATAAAATGCATATTTTACAAAAACATTTTTTTGCTAAAATGTCGTAAGGGGGGACCCTTACAAAAAATTTAAAAAAACGGACTTGCTTCAGCAGCACAATTCTGGTGCTGTAGTTGTAGGAGATGTCTCAAAACGTCATCAGGAGTCCCGACTAAACCCGTGAATTTAAGAAAATGTAAGAAAATGCATATTTTACGGAAACATTTTTTTGCTAAAATGTCGTAAGGGGGGACCCTTTCAAAAAATTAAAAAAAAACAGACTTGCTTCAGCAGCACAATTCTGGTGCTGTAGTTGTAGGAGATGTCTCAAAACGTCATCGGGAGTCCCGACAAAACCTGAAAATGCATATTTGCCGGAAATTTTTTTTTGCTAAAATGTCGTAAGGGGGGACCCTTACAAAAAATTTTTAAAAATGGACTTGCTTCAGCAGCACAATTCTGGTACTGTAGTTGTAGGAGATGTCTCCAAACGTCATCGGGAGTCCCGACAAAACCTGAAAATGGAAGAAAATGCATATTTTACGAAAAAAAATGTTTGCTAAAATGTCGTAAGGGTTACAAAAAATTCAAAAAAACGGACTTGCTTCAGCAGCACAATTCTGGTACTGTAGTTGTAGGAGATGTCTCAAAACGTCATCAGGAGTCCCGACAAAACTTGAAAATGGAAGAAAATGCATATTTGCCGAAAAAAATGTTTTGCTAAAATGTCGTAAGGGTTACAAAAAATTCAAAAAAACAGACTTGCTTCAGCAGCAAAATTCTGGTGCTGTAGTTGTAGGAGATGTCTCAAAACGTCATCAGGAGTCCCGACAAAACCTGAAAATGGAAAAAAAATGCATATTTTACGAAAACATTTTTTTGCTAAAATGTCGTAAGGGGGGACCCTTTCAAAAAATAAAAAAAAACGGACTTGCTTCAGCAGCACAATTCTGGTGCTGTAGTTGTAGGAGATGTCTCAAAACGTCATCAGGAGTCCCGACAAAACCTGAAAATGGAAGAAAATGCATATTTTACGAAAAAAAATGTTTGCTAAAATGTCGTAAGGGGGGACCCTTACAAAAAATTTAAAAAAACGGACTTGCTTCAGCAGAACAATTCTGGTGCTGTAGTTGTAGGAGATGTCTCAAAACGTCATCACGAGTCCTGACTAAACCCGTAAATGTAAGAAAATGTAAGAAAATGCATATTTTCAGAATTATTTTTTTTGCTAAAATGTCGTAAGGGGGGACCCTTACAAAAAATTCCAAAAAACGGACTTGCTTCAGCAGCACAATTCTGGTGCTGTAGTTGTAGGAGATGTCTCAAAATGTCATCAGGAGTCCCGACTAAACCCGTAAATGTAAGAAAATGTAAGAAAATGCATTTTTTAAGAAAAACATGTTTTGCTAAAATGTCGTAAAAATTCCAAAAAACGGACTTGCTTCAGCAGCACAATTCTGGTGCTGTAGTTGTAGGAGATGTCTCAAAACGTCATCAGGAGTCCCGACTAAACCCGAAAATGGAAGAAATTAGAAGAAAATGCATATTTTACGGAAAAAAAATATTTTGCAAAATGATGTAAAAAAAATTCAAAAAAACGGACTTGCTTCAGCAGCACAATTCTGGTGCTGTAGTTGTAGGAGATGTCTCAAAACGTCATCAGGAGTCCCGACTAAACCCGTAAGTGTAAGAAAATGTAAGAAAATGCATTTTTTAAGAAAAACATTTTTTGCTAAAATGTCGTAAAAATGCCAAAAAACGGACTTGCTTCAGCAGTACAATTCTGGTGCTGTAGTTGTAGGAGATGTCTCAAAACGTCATCAGGAGTCCCTACAAAACCTAAAAATGGCATGAAATGCTTTTTTTGGGAAAACTTTTTTTTTACAAAAAAAAATTCAAAGAGTATATGAATAAGAGTGTATGAATAAGAGTGGATGACTAAGAATGTATGAATAAGAGTGTATGAATAAGATTATATGAATAAGAATGCATGAATAAGAGTGGATGACTAAGAGTGTATGAATAAGAGTGTATGAATAAGAGTATATGAATAAGATTATATGAATAAGAATGCATGAATAAGAGTGGATGACTAAGAGTGTATGAATAAGAGTGTATGAATAAGAGTATATGAATAAGAGTGGATGACTAAGAATGTATGAATAAGATTTATTCATGTATTTTATTATATAAAAATGGGAGCCATTACCTCCCTGCTTGGCACTCAGCATCAAGGGTTGGAATTGGGGGTTGAATCACCAAAATGATTCCCGGGCGCGGCCACCGCTGCTGCTCACTGCTCCCCTCACCTCCCTGGGGGTGATCAAGGGTGATGGTTCAAATGCAGAGAATAATTTCGCCACACCTAGTGTGTGTGTGTGTGACAATCATTGGCACTTTAACTGAACTTTTAATGATGTTATTCATATTATTCAGATTGAAAAGCTTAAGGGGCCGCATGTGGCCCCCGGACGTTCATTTGCCCAGGTCTGTGCTAAGGTGATCTCTAGAAGTGGTCCACACTCCATGTCAGTAGGTGGCGGTAATGCACACCAGAAGGTTGCTTGCCAACCTGCTATAAAAACAAAAGAAGAAGAAGAAGATCCACACTTCCGGGTGGTGATGACGTCGCGTCGTGACGTCATATTTCAAAATGGCAGAGCCCGCGGAAAGACCCCCTGGAGTCGACTCCATTTCCCAAGAAAAGATGTCAACAGCGCGACTTGTAACAATTATAAGGCCGAGGAGGGTTATTTGAACACACACCATTCAATTATTATAAATGAAAGTCACGTTTTTTAACCGCTCCGGTCTCGTCCCAGCGGAAGTGACGCTAGCACGTCATCAGAATACAACAGGTTGCTAGCTAACACGCCTCCTATCATGTCAGCGCTGTTATTTGTTCCAATGTCATTCATTCCTTCTCATTTACATCAACACGACGAGAGAGACATTCTGCCGCTAGACAAAGGTCACCGAGCAGCGACGAAGTTTGCATTTTCGGTAGGTGAGTGTTCAATTGTCCTCCGAGAAAAGTTGCATGAAGTCATTGTATTACACAGGTGAAAGTCATACACACATAATATGCTGGAAAAGTCCATTCATGTCAGCAATTAACTTCAAATGTCAAACTCATTTGAGATGTTAAAGGGAAAATAGTACTTAACTGTGCTTAAATGTATTTATATTATTCAAATGTGAATTATGCTGTATAATAGACTGTATTTATGTTATTGACATGTGAATAATGCTGTATAATCAGTGTTGGGACTAACGCGTTACAAAGTAACTAGTAGTCTAACGCGTTATTTTTTATATTCAGTAACTCAGTTACCGTTACTACATGATGCGTTACTGCGTTATTTTATGTCATTTCTTATGTAGTATCGGCTAAAAACAGAAGATCTGAGTGTGTTTTATTGGAGAGTTGCAGTGTCGTCCTTCTGAATGATTCCCGGGCGCGGCGCCGCTGCTGCCCACTGCTCCCCAAGGGGATGGGTCAAATGCAGAGGACAAATTTCACCACGCCTAGTGTGTGTGTGTGACAATCATTGGTACTTTAACTTGAACTTAACTTAATTCTTCCTGTGTCACAACGGGGACAAGAGAAGAGGCGCTGTGTGTGTGTGTGTGTGTGTGTGTGTGTGTGTGTGTGTGTGTGTGTGTGTGTGTGTGTGTGTGTGTGTGTGTGTGTGTGTGTGTGTGTGTGTGTGTGTGTGTGTGACAATCATTGGTACTTTAACTTGAACTTAACTTAATTCTTCCTGTGTCACAACGGGGACAAGAGAAGAGGCGCTGTGTGTGTGTGTGTGTGTGTGTGTGTGTGTGTGTGTGTGGGTGTGTGTGTGGGTGTGTGTGGGTGTGTGTGGGTGTGGGTGTGTGTGGGTGTGGAGAGGGGTGGGGGGGGGGGCGTGTCTGTGTTTACCGGTACTTACAAGACATCATGGTGGAGCTGAAGCCGAGTTTCTTAACATGGAGATATTCTAGACTGACCATGTGTCTTCTTTTGCGGGGCTGTCCGGGCGGAGTTTCTTAAATGCCTCAAATGTCCGGCAGGGTTGCGTATATTTTCAATGTACGTTCAGGGTTAAGATGGGGTTAAAAACAAAACTAATTGTGCACCCGCAGCAGCATTCGTGAGGGAGGGACAGAGAGAGCGAGGGAGTGGATTGATTGATTGAGACTTTTATTCATAGATTGCACAGTACAGTACATATTCCGTACAATTGACCACTAAATGGTAACACCCGAATAAGTTTTTCAACTTGTTTGAATCGGGGTCCACATTAATCCATTTATTTCAAACTGTCATTGCTCAAAACATAATATTGAATCAAAATCCATGTTATTATGAATTATTGACCTATCCAAGGTTCCCATTACTTCACATCAAATATCCCACTTTGAAAAATATTTTTGGTGGAAGATTTTGCATATTTTGTGTGTTTGCCATTAAAAACATAGTTTTGTTTGACAAAAAAGGGCGGAAAACAAACAGACAAAAAAACAACATAACTAAAACATTTTGAAATGAGGGATAGATCTGAAGTTGATGTAGACTCCAGAGAGTTAAGCGTTAAATATAAAATGTTTGTATGCCCTGGCACACCATTATCATCATTTCATGACCCAAGCAAAACACTTTTTACACTTTTATACTGAAATAAATACACCTACAACTTATTCAATAAAAACATAGAAAAAACTACCAGCAGCGGTAAAGTTTAGATCCATGAAGGAAAGAAGAAAGTGAATGAATGTTTATAACTGAATACATTTACATATGTATACAAATTTGTTTTCTTTCTTTATTATTTTTTTTTTATGAATTAACGTTTATGACAACCTTTTTCCAAAACACAATATATAATGTGAGATATAACAGGATAATGCATACGTTTATCTTTTTTGTTGTCAAAACGCTTACCAAAAAGTGGGACCCCAAAAATTTACTGTAGGACCCCATTTTTATGACTTGATGGGGTCCCTGGGACCCCATTTTGAAAATTCCTAGCGCTGATCAACAGATTGTATTATTCTCCAGTGCAATAACAGTACTTAAATGAAGGCTTAAAGGGCATTAATGGTAGCTTTAAAAAAAGAAGAAGAAAAAAACAAGTAACTAAATAGTTACTTTTTACAATAATGCATTACTTTTTGGTGTAAGTAACTGAGTTAGTAACTGAGTTGCTTTTGAAATAAAGTAACTAGTAACTGTAACTAGTTACTGGTTTTCAGTAACTAACCCAACACTGTGTATAATAGACTGTATTTATATTATTCACAAGTGAATAATGCTGTATAATAGACTGTATTTATATTATTCACATGTAAAAAATACCTTAGTGTTTATTTTTATTGTGAGCGAACTGTGGTGCTGAATTTCCCCGAGGGATCAATAAAGTACTTTCTATTCTATTCTATTCTATTCTAAAAACATCCAAATCCATTGCTATTCTTTATATAAAGTAAGACACATGCTGAATAAGAAATATCTGCACATGATTCCTTGAGTAATTCGATTACAAAATACATTCGAGGAATTGTTGCTGCCTCGAGGTGTCGTACATATTTTTTTTTACGGCATTTTGCCTGGTTCACTAAACAGTAGTCAAAGCTCACGTTTCGCACAGACTGTTTAGGTGTTGCACAGCGTGTTTACGTCACAGATCATCCCCCCCTTGCACTGCACGACACCGCTCTTTTAAGTACGCTCGAGTTTAGAAAACGTTTAAACGGCACCGTATGATAATCATCAAAAACGCACGAGAGACAAGAACTTTGTTTATGCGGTCACACCACACAGCACATAGGGCTGTGAGCGCACCTGTTTTTATTAGCACATACACATTTTTAGCTGTGCGTGTCAGCCTTCAATAATGAAAACAGGCGTTTAGGAAATAAGACGATTAGGCCAACCACAATAATTGAGGGCACATCTTAACGTGTATAATTAAACAAAATGATGATTTATTCGATTAATCGATCGGGATATTCGATAGAATACTCGATTACTAAAATATTCCATAGCTGCAGCTGTAGTTATATTATTCTTTTATTTTTCCATATCTAACATACTGTGTTGAACTTTGGGGAAATGTTTATAGAACAAACACAGGCTCAATAATTCAACTTGAAAAAAGGGTCATTAGAATAATACACAAGGCTGGCTACGATGAACCTACCAATCCATTATTCGTAAGTTCTAATGTAGAGGTGTCAAACTCATTTTAGATCGGGGGCCACATGGACAAAAATCTACTCCCAAGTGGGCCGGACTGGTAAAATCAAGGCACGATAACTTAAAAATAAAGACAACTTCAGATTGTTTGTTTTTTTCTTTGTTAAAAATAGAGCAAGCACATTCTGAAAATGTACAAATCATAATGTTTTTTTTACACTTACATGTTGCGGTTAATAGTATTCTACCTTTATTTGTCGATATGTATACTTTCTGATTAAATGATGTGATAATGTTCATCAGTCAACTCATTGGTGTTCATTTTTAATCTATTAAGATCAAATAATAATATGTTATTTAAATGGAGGCTTCTCACATGATGAGATAACTTCTGGAAATGACTGGCTCATAAGGGTCAAAGGTATAAATGTGTGTGTCCAAGTTAAAGGAAAAGGCAGGCTGTCTTCTTCTAATGGATTTATTACAATCTTTACAAGCTGGGTAACGTTTGTTGTGGTCTGGAACAACATGGCACAGCGTAGAACGTTTGGTGGACAAAATGAGACAAAGAAGAAGTGGCATAAAACACGTCTTTCTGTGGCAGCGTCGGAGAAAGTTGTACATGTAAACAAACAACAATGAGTTCAAGGATCGCTGAAATGAGTAGGACAAAACAGTGCTTGCTAAATCCTCTCATCAGTGAAGCATGTTTAACATAAACAGTGGGACTTCTAACAATTAGGAAGGTTTGTGTCATGTTTGTTCTCCTACAGAAAATATATTCAAATAAAAATGTTCTTCATCTTTTTCCATTTTCACACATCTCTGAAAGAGGTCCAGGGAGCCACGAGGGCGGTGCTAAAGAGACGCGGGTTGCTGACCCCCCGCCTACACCCGAGACTGGCCGCCAGTTCATCACAGGACACATGAACAAGCCTTCGCCCTCAAATCAGAGAAGTATTCATTTACTCTAACATGATTTTTATTCAGTTCAATGCATTTATTGTCATTGTCATAGTGAATAACACACACACTGCATAGTAACCATGTATCAAAAATGCCTTAGGTGGTGCAATCCTGACCCATGAAACGCGTAAACACAAAGGGTGCCACGAACGATGCACAAAATTCACAGTCTGGTATGGATCGGTACTTGAGCGGCGCCGTTCGATACATTTTTTCAATACCCAAAAGAGGGAAATGTTCATGCCTTTTTTTTAACTTGTGGTTTATTGAAATTGTCGTTGTCCACGACAGAAAACGGTCGGCAAGGCGAGTTTATTTACAGAGCACAGTTCGTACTACAGGCAGGCCAGTCTAGTACCCGCACTCTTTTACTACGAAGCCACGCTGTTGTAACACGTGCAGAATGTGGCTCGGCGATATCTTACTGGAATAAGCAGGGGCGGCCATGAAAAAGACGTCGCTTGGATGGCAACTTTTGTTGCTCCAAAACCTGTATGTACCTTTCAGCATTAATGGTGCCTTCACAAACGTGTAAGTTACCCACTAATACACCCCCATATCATCAATCTTTATTGCACACCTTAAGATCCATTTAAACATATAAAAACAGAATATAATACATTAAAAAACAAAACAATAAAAACATACATTAAAAACAAAACAAGTTTTCCATACAATTACAGACGCTGGGTTTTCAACTTTGCGCCTAGCACAATCCGGATGGTTCTTTTCCTCTTTGGACCGGAGGACACGACGTCCACAGTTTCCAAAAACAATTTGAAATGTGGACTTGTCAGACCACAGAACACTTTTCCAGTTTGCATCAGTACATCTTAGATGAGCTCGGGCCGAGCGAAGCCGGCGGCGTTTCTGGGTGTTGTTGATAAATGGCATTCGCTTTGCATTGTAGAGTTTTAACTTGCACTTACAGATGTAGCGACCAACTGTAGTTACTGACAGTGGTTTTCTGAAGTGTTCCTGAGTCCATGTGGTGATATCCTTTACACACTGATGTCGCTTTTTGATGCAGTACCAACACAAATACAACTTTGAAACTACGTGCTTTCTGAGAAGATTACCGTAGTAACTAGTATATCATGCAAAAGCGCAGATTCCAACCAATCAGTCCATCTTAGATGAGCTCGGGCCGAGCGAAGCCAGCGGCGTTTCTGGGTGTTGTTGCATTTATCAACAACACCCAGAAACGCAGAGTTTTGAGGACGAAAATGAATTGATACCATTTTAGAATAAGGCTGTAACATAGCAAAATGTGGCAAAAAATGAAGCGCTGTGAATACTTTCCGGATGCAGTGTACAGTATAAAGGGCAGATCAATAGAAGTGATAATTAGACGTTGCAGTTCATGGGTGGGATGTGAGAGAGGGTCACTGCCTGAGGATACAGACGAGCTGTTGGCAAGTTGTCCTGGCACGTATAGACCTGTTCCTTCTACCTGAGGGCCGCAGGTGAGGAGCAGGGTGTTGTTGGTCACGCAGGTTGCTGTGCACTCGCCTCAGACAGCAGGTAGTGTAGACTGTGCCCATCTCTGGAAGACTTTCAGCTCTTTTAATCACCGATTAGAGAGTCTGCTGTCATGGCACACTTATAAAAGCTCACTCTTACACTAGGAAGCGGAGTCATTCATTGCGCTTTACCTGACACATGAAACGTGACAAATACGATCGCTGAGATGAAACTGATCAGGCCCGTGAACAGGTTCTATCCGGATGAATTTGCTAAGTATACAAATGAGCTGAAATTTTTCTATGAAAGAAACTGCTGTTTTAAATGTGTCCACTAGATGTGGCAATGGCAATTCTTTGTATCTTTGTAGATGATGCTACATACAGTATGTACAAAAAAAATAAAACACATGGTGTTAGAGCAACAGTCGAAGAAAATTAGTAAACTACATAAATAACATCCTGTAATTTGATTTTGATATTTTTTTTTTTATCTTGTTAGATTGAAAATGAACACCAAAATGAACATTATCACGTCATTTATTCAGAAAGTATAAATAACGACAATTAAAGGTAGAACACTATTAACTGCAACATGTAAGTGTAAAAAAAACAACATGATTTGTTTATTTTTGAGAAATTCTATTTTTAAACAAAGAAAACAATCTGAAGTTGTCTTTATTTTTAAGTTATCGTGCCGTGATTTTACCAGTCCGGCCCACTTGGGAGTAGATTTTTCTCAATGTGGCCCCCGATCTAAAATGAGTTTGACACCTCTGGCCTAGATAAATTGGTAAACATCCTCACAAATATTGATATAAAGCATTACCGTATTTTCCGGACCATAGGGCACACCGGATTATAAGGAGCACTGCCGATGAATGGTCTATTTTTGATCTTTTTTTCATATATAAGGCGCACCGGATTATAAGGCGCATTAAAGGAGCCATAATATATATATTTTTTTCTAAATGTAAAAGACTTCCTTGGGGTCTACATAACATGTAATGGTGGTTCTTTGCTCAAAATGTTGCATAGATGATGTTTTACACATCATCTTCAAGCCGCTTCCGGGTGCGCCGTTTTGTGGGCGGTCTTATTTACGTGGCTCACCTTCGGCAGCGTCTTCTCCCCGTCATCTTTGTTGTGAAGTGTCAAAAGATGGAGCTAACTGTTTTAATGACATTCAGACTTTACTTCAATCAATAACGGAGCAGCATCTCCTCATCCAGAAACAACAACACCAGAAATGTGTCCCGTGAAAAACCGTCCGACCAGAACTCTAATAACTAAAGTTCCTTGGGTGAATAATGGTAACTCACTACACCGGTATGTTTTAGGGCTTTCATGGCGAGTTTACTGACTGAAATAAGTAATAACTTTACACTGCTTTTTATTAGAAATGGCAACAGCAGAGGATGGATGTCCCATAACAAGAAGGTGGAGAAAAAGAAGAAGCTTATCGACTACGGTGTCGGCACGGACTACAAAGGCGGACCTGCACAAATTTTCAGGTACCAGAAGGTAAGAAAAGTTTCTTTTGCATAATATTGCGAAACAAAACACCAGAAAATATGTCTTACCTTATACACACACCATAATAATACTCCTATGTTGAAGCACAGTACAATCCATCAAGCGGTGCAGTTTCATAGCTGACCAAAGTCCTACTAAAACATTTTGATAGATTTTTGAGCGCCGTGTGTAATGTTCTATATTTTCAAGGGAGCATATACAATGTTGGTGTTGTTTACTTGAGTCATATTGCGGTCTACACGAAATCAAATCAAATCAATAACGGAGCAGCATCTCCTCATCCGGAAACAACCACACCGGAAATGTGTCCCGTGAAAAACCGTTCAACCGGAACTCTCTAATAACTAAAGTTCCTTGGGTGAATAATGTAAACTCACTACACCGGTATGTTTTAGCGCTTTCATGGCAAGTTTACTGACAGATATAAGTGAGAACTTGACACTACTTTATATTAGTAATGGCAACAGCGGAGGATGAATGTCACATAACAAGAAGATAGAGAAAAAGAAGAAGCTTATTAACTACAAAGGCGGACACACAATTTTTCAGGACTCATGCAGATCCCAAATACAGATCAGCAGGTACCAGAAGTTAAGAAAAGTTGCATAATATTGCGAAACAAAACGGCAGATAATGTCTTACCTTATACACACACCATAATAATAGTCGTATGTTTAATGCGCCGACAATCCTTCAAGCGGTGCGGCTTCATAGCTGACCAAAGTCGTGCTAAAACATTTTGATAGATTTTTGAGCGCCGTGTCTAATGTTCTATATTTTCAACGGAACATTTAAAATGTTGCTGTTGTTTACTTAAAACCCATCATAGTGCAGGCTACACGTATCTCTTATGTTTGACTGCCATCTACTGCTCACACTTATAATTACACCATGTACCAAATAAAATCGCCTCGAGGTGGGTAAGCTCAACCAAACTTGTTCATTACATTAGGCGCAACTGTGTAAGGCGCACTGAGAAATAAAAAAGGATTTTAAATGCGCCTTATAGTCCGGAAATTACGGTAAACGCATTGGCCAAAAAGTGCATTGTGTGTCCTCGCCGCGATCTATTTTACATTGTTGAAATGTCGGCAAAGCAAATGTGAGTATGTGAAGAACGAACCTGGAGTGAAACAGCGCACAATTCAACGTCAAGTTCGGTCTCGATACCTTTCATCTTTACCATGGAAAAAAGGACGTACGCCAGGTTTTTGTGCATAAGCACAACATAACACGAGGCCCCTGCTGAATTGGGATCTGGTCACCCTTAGATATAGAGCAGTGGGAAAAGTGGAAGTGTGCCTGCTAACTCTCACATGCTGTGTGATTTGATAATAACATAAAAAAAGTCCACAATCCAATTTCACAGTGTGATGTTCAGTCAAAGGTCGTACACTTTGGATCCTATTAAAAGTTCAAATGGACCGAGAGCACCCTCGCATAATGTAGGTGCACGGTGGTGATGATGGCGGTGGCAAATTAATATGTACAGTACAGTACATTATTACCTTTTTAACACTAAATTACAAGAAAAAAATGTTTTGCTAAAATGTCGTAAGGGGGGACCCTTACAAAAAATTCCAAAAAACGGACTTGCTTCAGCAGCACAATTCTGGTGCTGTAGTTGTAGGAGATGTCTCAAAACGTCATCAGGAGTCCCGACTAAACCCGTAAATGTAAGAAAATGCATTTTTTAAGAAAAACATTTTTTGCTAAAATGTCGTAAGGGGGGACCCTGTCGTAAAAATGCCAAAAAACCGACTTGCTTCAGCAGTACAATTCTGGTGCTGTAGTTGTAAGAGATGTCTCAAAACGTCATCAGGAGTCCCTACAAAACCTAAAAATGGCATAAAATGCTTTTTTTGGCAAAACTTTTTTTTTACAAAAAGGTTTTCCAAAAATTGGACTTGCTTCAGCAGCACAATTCTGGTGCTGTAGTTGTAGGAGATGTCTCAAAACGTCATCAGGAGTCCCGACTTAACCCGTAAATGTAAGAAAATGAAAGAAAATGCATTTTTTACGAAAAACATTTTTTGCTAAAATGTCGTAAGGGGGGAGGGACCCTGTCGTAAAAATTCCAAAAAACGGACTTGCTTCAGCAGCACAATTCTGGTGCTGTAGTTGTAGGAGATGTCTCAAAATGTCATCAGGAGTCCCGACTAAACCCGTAAATGTAAGAAAATGTAAGAAAATGCATTTTTTACAAAAAACATTTTTTGCTAAAATGTCGTAAGGGGGGACCCTGTCGTAAAAATTCCAAAAAACGGACTTGCTTCAGCAGCACAATTCTGGTGCTGTAGTTGTAGGAGATGTCTCAAAACGTCATCAGGAGTCCCGACTAAACCCGAAAATGGAAGAAATTAGAAGAAAATGCATATTTTACGGAAAAAATTTTTTTTGCAAAATGTCGTAAAAAAAATTCAAAAAAACGGACTTGCTTCAGCAGTACAATTCTGGTGCTGTAGTTGTAGGAGATGTCTCAAAACGTCATCAGGAGTCCCGACTAAACCCGTAAATGTAAGAAAATGTAAGAAAATGCATTTTTTAAGAAAAACATTTTTTGCTAAAATGTCGTAAGGGGGGACCCTGTCGTAAAAATTCCAAAAAACGGACTTGCTTCAGCAGCACAATTCTGGTGCTGTAGTTGTAGGAGATGTCTCAAAACGTCATCAGGAGTCCCGACTAAACCCGTAAATGTAAGAAAATGCATTTTTTAAGAAAAACATTTTTTGCTAAAATGTCGTAAGGGGGGACCCTGTCGTAAAAATGCCAAAAAACGGACTTGCTTCAGCAGTACAATTCTGGTGCTGTAGTTGTAGGAGATGTCTCAAAACGTCATCAGGAGTCCCTACAAAACCTAAAAATGGCATGAAATGCTTTTTTTGGGAAAACTTTTTTTTTACAAAAAAAAATTCAAAAAACCGACTTGCTTCAGCAGTACAATTCTGGTGCTGTAGTTGTAGGAGATGTCTCAAAACGTCATCAGGAGTCCCTACAAAACCTAAAAATGGCATAAAATGCTTTTTTTGGGAAAACTTTTTTATTACAAAAAAAAATTCAAAAAACAGACTTGCTTCAGCAGCACAATTCTGGTGCTGTAGTTGTAGGAGATGTCTCAAAACGTCATCAGGAGTCCCGACTAAACCCGTAAATGTAAGAAAATGTAAGAAAATGCATTTTTTACGAAAAACATTTTTTGCTAAAATGTCGTAAGGGGGGACCCTGTCGTAAAAATTCCAAAAAACTGACTTGCTTCAGCAGCACAATTCTGGTGCTGTAGTTGTAGGAGATGTCTCAAAACGTCATCAGGAGTTCTACAAAACCTAAAAATGGCATAAAATGCTTTTTTTGGGAAAACTTTTTTTTTACAAAAATTTTTTCCAAAAAACGGACTTGCTTCAGCAGCACAATTCTGGTGCTGTAGTTGTAGGAGATGTCTCAAAACGTCATCAGGAGTCCCGACTAAACCCGTAAATGTAAGAAAATGTAAGAAAATGCATTTTTTAAGAAAAACATTTTTTGCTAAAATGTCGTAAGGGGGGACCCTGTCGTAAAAATGCCAAAAAACCGACTTGCTTCAGCAGTACAATTCTGGTGCTGTAGTTGTAGGAGATGTCTCAAAACGTCATCAGGAGTCCCTATAAAACCTAAAAATGGCATAAAATGCTTTTTTTGGGAAAACCTTTTTTTTACAAAAAAAAATTCCAAAAAACGGACTTGCTTCAGCAGCACAATTCTGGTGCTGTAGTTGTAGGAGATGTCTCAAAACGTCATCAGGAGTCCCGACTAAACCCGTAAATGTAAGAAAATGTAAGAAAATGCATTTTTTACGAAAAACATTTTTTGCTAAAATGTCGTAAGGGGGGACCCTGTCGTAAAAATTCCAAAAAACTGACTTGCTTCAGCAGCACAATTCTGGTGCTGTAGTTGTAGGAGATGTCTCAAAACGTCATCAGGAGTCCCTACAAAACCTAAAAATGGCATAAAATGCTTTTTTTGGGAAAACTTTTTTTTTACAAAATTTTTTTCCAAAAAACGGACTTGCTTCAGCAGCACAATTCTGGTGCTGTAGTTGTAGGAGATGTCTCAAAACGTCATCAGGAGTCCCTACAAAACCTAAAAATGGCATAAAATGCTTTTTTTGGGAAAACTTTTTTTTTACAAAAAAAAATTCAAAAAACAGACTTGCTTCAGCAGCACAATTCTGGTGCTGTAGTTGTAGGAGATGTCTCAAAACGTCATCAGGAGTCCCGACTAAACCCGTAAATGTAAGAAAATGTAAGAAAATGCATTTTTTAAGAAAAACATTTTTTGCTAAAATGTCGTAAGGGGGGACCCTGTCGTAAAAATGCCAAAAAACGGACTTGCTTCAGCAGTACAATTCTGGTGCTGTAGTTGTAGGAGATGTCTCAAAACGTCATCAGGAGTCCCTACAAAACCTAAAAATGGCATAAAATGCTTTTTTTGGGAAAACTTTTTTTTTACAAAAAAAAATTCAAAAAACAGACTTGCTTCAGCAGCACAATTCTGGTGCTGTAGTTGTAGGAGATGTCTCAAAATGTCATCAGGAGTCCCGACTAAACCCGTAAATGTAAGAAAATGTAAGAAAATGCATTTTTTAAGAAAAACATTTTTTGCTAAAATGTCGTAAGGGGGGACCCTGTCGTAAAAATGCCAAAAAACTGACTTGCTTCAGCAGCACAATTCTGGTGCTGTAGTTGTAGGAGATGTCTCAAAACGTCATCAGGAGTCCCTACAAAACCTAAAAATGGCATAAAATGCTTTTTTTGGGAAAACTTTTTTTTTACAAAATTTTTTTCCAAAAAACGGACTTGCTTCAGCAGCACAATTCTGGTGCTGTAGTTGTAGGAGATGTCTCAAAACGTCATCAGGAGTCCCGACTAAACCCGTAAATGTAAGAAAATGTAAGAAAATGCATTTTTTAAGAAAAACATTTTTTGCTAAAATGTCGTAAGGGGGCACCCTGTCGTAAAAATGCCAAAAAAACGACTTGCTTCAGCAGTACAATTCTGGTGCTGTAGTTGTAGGAGATGTCTCAAAACGTCATCAGGAGTCCCTACAAAACCTAAAAATGGCATAAAATGCTTTTTTTGGGAAAACTTTTTTTTTACAAAAATTTTTTCCAATAAACGGACTTGCTTCAGCAGCACAATTCTGGTGCTGTAGTTGTAGGAGATGTCTCAAAACGTCATCAGGAGTCCCGACTAAACCCGTAAATGTAAGAAAATGTAAGAAAATGCATTTTTTAAGAAAAACATTTTTTGCTAAAATGTCGTAAGGGGGGACCCTGTCGTAAAAATGCCAAAAAACGGACTTGCTTCAGCAGCACAATTCTGGTGCTGTAGTTGTAGGAGATGTCTCAAAACGTCATCAGGAGTCCCGACTAAACCCGTAAATGTAAGAAAATGTAAGAAAATGCATTTTTTAAGAAAAACATTTTTTGCTAAAATGTCGTAAGGGGGGACCCTGTCGTAAAAATGCCAAAAAACGGACTTGCTTCAGCAGTACAATTCTGGTGCTGTAGTTGTAGGAGATGTCTCAAAACGTCATCAGGAGTCCCTACAAAACCTAAAAATGGCATAAAATGCTTTTTTTGGGAAAACTTTTTTTTTACAAAAAAAAATTCCAAGAAACGGACTTGCTTCAGCAGCACAATTCTGGTGCTGTAGTTGTAGGAGATGTCTCAAAACGTCATCAGGAGTCCCGACTAAACCCGTAAATGTAAGAAAATGTAAGAAAATGCATTTTTTAAGAAAAACATTTTTTGCTAAAATGTCGTAAGGGGGGACCCTGTCGTAAAAATTCCAAAAAACTGACTTGCTTCAGCAGCACAATTCTGGTGCTGTAGTTGTAGGAGATGTCTCAAAACGTCATCAGGAGTCCCTACAAAACCTAAAAATGGCATAAAATGCTTTTTTTGGGAAAACTTTTTTTTTACAAAAATTTTTTCCAAAAAACGGACTTGCTTCAGCACAATTCTGGTGCTGTAGTTGTAAGGAGATGTCTCAAAACGTCATCAGGAGTCCCGACTAAACCCGTAAATGTAAGAAAATGCATTTTTTAAGAAAAACATTTTTTGCTAAAATGTCGTAAGGGGGGACCCTGTCGTAAAAATGCCAAAAAACCGACTTGCTTCAGCAGTACAATTCTGGTGCTGTAGTTGTAGGAGATGTCTCAAAACGTCATCAGGAGTCCCTACAAAACCTAAAAATGGCATAAAATGCTTTTTTTGGGAAAACTTTTTTTTTACAAAAAAAAATTCAAAAAACAGACTTGCTTCAGCAGCACAATTCTGGTGCTGTAGTTGTAGGAGATGTCTCAAAACGTCATCAGGAGTCCCGACTAAACCCGTAAATGTAAGAAAATGTAAGAAAATGCATTTTTTACGAAAAACATTTTTTGCTAAAATGTCGTAAGGGGGGACCCTGTCGTAAAAATTCCAAAAAACTGACTTGCTTCAGCAGCACAATTCTGGTGCTGTAGTTGTAGGAGATGTCTCAAAACGTCATCAGGAGTCCCTACAAAACCTAAAAATGGCATAAAATGCTTTTTTTGGGAAAACTTTTTTTTTACAAAAATTTTTTCCAAAAAACGGACTTGCTTCAGCAGCACAATTCTGGTGCTGTAGTTGTAGGAGATGTCTCAAAACGTCATCAGGAGTCCCGACTAAACCCGTAAATGTAAGAAAATGTAAGAAAATGCATTTTTTAAGAAAAACATTTTTTGCTAAAATGTCGTAAGGGGGACCCTGTCGTAAAAATGCCAAAAAAACGACTTGCTTCAGCAGTACAATTCTGGTGCTGTAGTTGTAGGAGATGTCTCAAAACGTCATCAGGAGTCCCTACAAAACCTAAAAATGGCATAAAATGCTTTTTTTGGGAAAACTTTTTTTTTACAAAAAAAAATTCAAAAAACAGACTTGCTTCAGCAGCACAATTCTGGTGCTGTAGTTGTAGGAGATGTCTCAAAACGTCATCAGGAGTCCCGACTAAACCCGTAAATGTAAGAAAATGTAAGAAAATGCATTTTTTAAGAAAAACATTTTTTGCTAAAATGTCGTAAGGGGGGACCCTGTCGTAAAAATGCCAAAAAACGGACTTGCTTCAGCAGTACAATTCTGGTGCTGTAGTTGTAGGAGATGTCTCAAAACGTCATCAGGAGTCCCTACAAAACCTAAAAATGGCATAAAATGCTTTTTTTGGGAAAACTTTTTTTTTACAAAAAAAAATTCAAAAAACAGACTTGCTTCAGCAGCACAATTCTGGTGCTGTAGTTGTAGGAGATGTCTCAAAATGTCATCAGGAGTCCCGACTAAACCCGTAAATGTAAGAAAATGTAAGAAAATGCATTTTTTAAGAAAAACATTTTTTGCTAAAATGTCGTAAGGGGGGACCCTGTCGTAAAAATGCCAAAAAACGGACTTGCTTCAGCAGTACAATTCTGGTGCTGTAGTTGTAGGAGATGTCTCAAAACGTCATCAGGAGTCCCTACAAAACCTAAAAATGGCATAAAATGCTTTTTTTGGGAAAACTTTTTTTTTACAAAAAATTTTTCCAATAAACGGACTTGCTTCAGCAGCACAATTCTGGTGCTGTAGTTGTAGGAGATGTCTCAAAACGTCATCAGGAGTCCCGACTAAACCCGTAAATGTAAGAAAATGTAAGAAAATGCATTTTTTACGAAAAACATTTTTTGCTAAAATGTCGTAAGGGGGGACCCTGTCGTAAAAATGCCAAAAAACCGACTTGCTTCAGCAGTACAATTCTGGTGCTGTAGTTGTAGGAGATGTCTCAAAACGTCATCAGGAGTCCCGACTAAACCCGTAAATGTAAGAAAATGTAAGAAAATGCATTTTTTAAGAAAAACATTTTTTGCTAAAATGTCGTAAGGGGGGACCCTGTCGTAAAAATGCCAAAAAACCGACTTGCTTCAGCAGTACAATTCTGGTGCTGTAGTTGTAGGAGATGTCTCAAAACGTCATCAGGAGTCCCTACAAAACCTCAAAATGGCATAAAAAACTTTTTTTGGGAAAACTTTTTTTTTACAAAAAAAAATTCAAAAAACAGACTTGCTTCAGCAGCACAATTCTGGTGCTGTAGTTGTAGGAGATGTCTCAAAACGTCATCAGGAGTCCCTACAAAACCTAAAAATGGCATAAAATGCTTTTTTTGGGAAAACTTTTTTTTTACAAAATTTTTTTCCAAAAAACGGACTTGCTTCAGCAGCACAATTCTGGTGCTGTAGTTGTAGGAGATGTCTCAAAACGTCATCAGGAGTCCCGACTAAACCCGTAAATGTAAGAAAATGTAAGAAAATGCATTTTTTACGAAAAACATTTTTTGCTAAAATGTCGTAAGGGGGGACCCTGTCGTAAAAATTCCAAAAAACTGACTTGCTTCAGCAGCACAATTCTGGTGCTGTAGTTGTAGGAGATGTCTCAAAACGTCATCAGGAGTCCCTACAAAACCTAAAAATGGCATAAAATGCTTTTTTTGGGAAAACTTTTTTTTTACAAAAATTTTTTCCAAAAAACGGACTTGCTTCAGCAGCACAATTCTGGTGCTGTAGTTGTAGGAGATGTCTCAAAACGTCATCAGGAGTCCCGACTAAACCCGTAAATGTAAGAAAATGTAAGAAAATGCATTTTTTAAGAAAAACATTTTTTGCTAAAATGTCGTAAGGGGGGACCCTGTCGTAAAAATGCCAAAAAAAACGACTTGCTTCAGCAGTACAATTCTGGTGCTGTAGTTGTAGGAGATGTCTCAAAACGTCATCAGGAGTCCCTACAAAACCTAAAAATGGCATAAAATGCTTTTTTTGGGAAAACTTTTTTTTTACAAAAATTTTTTCCAATAAACGGACTTGCTTCAGCAGCACAATTCTGGTGCTGTAGTTGTAGGAGATGTCTCAAAACGTCATCAGGAGTCCCGACTAAACCCGTAAATGTAAGAAAATGTAAGAAAATGCATTTTTTAAGAAAAACATTTTTTGCTAAAATGTCGTAAAAATGCCAAAAAACGGACTTGCTTCAGCAGTACAATTCTGGTGCTGTAGTTGTAGGAGATGTCTCAAAACGTCATCAGGAGTCCCTACAAAACCTAAAAATGGCATAAAATGCTTTTTTTGGGAAAACTTTTTTTTTACAAAAAAAAATTCCAAGAAACGGACTTGCTTCAGCAGCACAATTCTGGTGCTGTAGTTGTAGGAGATGTCTCAAAACGTCATCAGGAGTCCCGACTAAACCCGTAAATGTAAGAAAATGTAAGAAAATGCATTTTTACGAAAAACATTTTTTGCTAAAATGTCGTAAGGGGGGACCCTGTCGTAAAAATGCCAAAAAACGGACTTGCTTCAGCAGTACAATTCTGGTGCTGTAGTTGTAGGAGATGTCTCAAAACGTCATCAGGAGTCCCTACAAAACCTAAAAATGGCATAAAATGCTTTTTTTGGGAAAACTTTTTTTTTACAAAAAAAAATTCAAAAAACAGACTTGCTTCAGCAGCACAATTCTGGTGCTGTAGTTGTAGGAGATGTCTCAAAACGTCATCAGGAGTCCCGACTAAACCCGTAAATGTAAGAAAATGTAAGAAAATGCATTTTTTAAGAAAAACATTTTTTGCTAAAATGTCGTAAGGGGGGACCCTGTCGTAAAAATGCCAAAAAACCGACTTGCTTCAGCAGTACAATTCTGGTGCTGTAGTTGTAGGAGATGTCTCAAAACGTCATCAGGAGTCCCTATAAAACCTAAAAATGGCATAAAATGCTTTTTTTGGGAAAACCTTTTTTTTACAAATTTTTTTTCCAAAAAACGGACTTGCTTCAGCAGCACAATTCTGGTGCTGTAGTTGTAGGAGATGTCTCAAAACGTCATCAGGAGTCCCGACTAAACCCGTAAATGTAAGAAAATGTAAGAAAATGCATTTTTTACGAAAAACATTTTTTGCTAAAATGTCGTAAGGGGGGACCCTGTCGTAAAAATTCCAAAAAACTGACTTGCTTCAGCAGCACAATTCTGGTGCTGTAGTTGTAGGAGATGTCTCAAAACGTCATCAGGAGTCCCTACAAAACCTAAAAATGGCATAAAATGCTTTTTTTGGGAAAACTTTTTTTTTACAAAATTTTTTTCCAAAAAACGGACTTGCTTCAGCAGCACAATTCTGGTGCTGTAGTTGTAGGAGATGTCTCAAAACGTCATCAGGAGTCCCGACTAAACCCGTAAATGTAAGAAAATGTAAGAAAATGCATTTTTTAAGAAAAACATTTTTTGCTAAAATGTCGTAAGGGGGGACCCTGTCGTAAAAATGCCAAAAAACGGACTTGCTTCAGCAGTACAATTCTGGTGCTGTAGTTGTAGGAGATGTCTCAAAATGTCATCAGGAGTCCCTACAAAACCTAAAAATGGCATAAAATGCTTTTTTTGGGAAAACTTTTTTTTACAAAAAAAAATTCCAAAAAACGGACTTGCTTCAGCAGCACAATTCTGGTGCTGTAGTTGTAGGAGATGTCTCAAAACGTCATCAGGAGTCCCGACTAAACCCGTAAATGTAAGAAAATGCATTTTTTACGAAAATTTTTTTTGCTAAAATGTCGTAAGGGGGGACCCTGTCGTAAAAATTCCAAAAAACTGACTTGCTTCAGCAGCACAATTCTGGTGCTGTAGTTGTAGGAGATGTCTCAAAACGTCATCAGGAGTCCCTACAAAACCTAAAAATGGCATAAAATGCTTTTTTTGGGAAAACTTTTTTTTTACAATTTTTTTTTCCAAAAAACGGACTTGCTTCAGCAGCACAATTCTGGTGCTGTAGTTGTAGGAGATGTCTCAAAACGTCATCAGGAGTCCCGACTAAACCCGTAAATGTAAGAAAATGTAAGAAAATGCATTTTTTAAGAAAAACATTTTTTGCTAAAATGTCGTAAGGGGGGACCCTGTCGTAAAAATGCCAAAAAACGGACTTGCTTCAGCAGTACAATTCTGGTGCTGTAGTTGTAGGAGATGTCTCAAAACGTCATCAGGAGTCCCTACAAAACCTAAAAATGGCATAAAATGCTTTTTTTGGGAAAACTTTTTTTTTACAAAAAAAAATTCCAAAAAACGGACTTGCTTCAGCAGCACAATTCTGGTGCTGTAGTTGTAGGAGATGTCTCAAAACGTCATCAGGAGTCCCGACTAAACCCGTAAATGTAAGAAAATGTAAGAAAATGCATTTTTTAAGAAAAACATTTTTTGCTAAAATGTCGTAAGTGGGGACCCTGTCGTAAAAATGCCAAAAAACGGACTTGCTTCAGCAGTACAATTCTGGTGCTGTAGTTGTAGGAGATGTCTCAAAACGTCATCAGGAGTCCTTATAAAACCTAAAAATGGCATAAAATGCTTTTTTTGGGAAAACCTTTTTTTTACAAAAAAAAATTCCAAAAAACGGACTTGCTTCAGCAGCACAATTCTGGTGCTGTAGTTGTATGAGATGTCTCAAAACGTCATCAGGAGTCCCGACTAAACCCGTAAATGTAAGAAAATGTAAGAAAATGCATTTTTTACGAAAAACATTTTTTGCTAAAATGTCGTAAGGGGGGACCCTGTCGTAAAAATTCCAAAAAACTGACTTGCTTCAGCAGCACAATTCTGGTGCTGTAGTTGTAGGAGATGTCTCAAAACGTCATCAGGAGTCCCTACAAAACCTAAAAATGGCATAAAATGCTTTTTTTGGGAAAACTTTTTTTTTACAAAATTTTTTTCCAAAAAACGGACTTGCTTCAGCAGCACAATTCTGGTGCTGTAGTTGTAGGAGATGTCTCAAAACGTCATCAGGAGTCCCGACTAAACCCGTAAATGTAAGAAAATGTAAGAAAATGCATTTTTTAAGAAAAACATTTTTTGCTAAAATGTCGTAAGGGGGGACCCTGTCGTAAAAATGCCAAAAAACCGACTTGCTTCAGCAGTACAATTCTGGTGCTGTAGTTGTAGGAGATGTCTCAAAACGTCATCAGGAGTCCCTACAAAACCTAAAAATGGCATAAAATGCTTTTTTTGGGAAAACTTTTTTTTTACAAAAAAAAATTCCAAAAAACGGACTTGCTTCAGCAGCACAATTCTGGTGCTGTAGTTGTAGGAGATGTCTCAAAACGTCATCAGGAGTCCCGACTAAACCCGTAAATGTAAGAAAATGTAAGAAAATGCATTTTTTAAGAAAAACATTTTTTGCTAAAATGTCGTAAGGGGGGACCCTGTCGTAAAAATGCCAAAAAACCGACTTGCTTCAGCAGTACAATTCTGGTGCTGTAGTTGTAGGAGATGTCTCAAAACGTCATCAGGAGTCCCTACAAAACCTAAAAATGGCATAAAATGCTTTTTTTGGGAAAACTTTTTTTTTACAAAAAAAAATTCAAAAAACAGACTTGCTTCAGCAGCACAATTCTGGTGCTGTAGTTGTAGGAGATGTCTCAAAACGTCATCAGGAGTCCCGACTAAACCCGTAAATGTAAGAAAATGTAAGAAAATGCATTTTTTAAGAAAAACATTTTTTGCTAAAATGTCGTAAGGGGGGACCCTGTCGTAAAAATGCCAAAAAACGGACTTGCTTCAGCAGTACAATTCTGGTGCTGTAGTTGTAGGAGATGTCTCAAAACGTCATCAGGAGTCCCTATAAAACCTAAAAATGGCATAAAATGCTTTTTTTGGGAAAACCTTTTTTTTACAAAAAAAAATTCCAAAAAACGGACTTGCTTCAGCAGCACAATTCTGGTGCTGTAGTTGTAGGAGATGTCTCAAAACGTCATCAGGAGTCCCGACTAAACCCGTAAAAGTAAGAAAATGTAAGAAAATGCATTTTTTACGAAAAACATTTTTTGCTAAAATGTCGTAAGGGGGGACCCTGTCGTAAAAATGCCAAAAAAACGACTTGCTTCAGCAGTACAATTCTGGTGCTGTAGTTGTAGGAGATGTCTCAAAACGTCATCAGGAGTCCCTACAAAACCTAAAAATGGCATAAAATGCTTTTTTTGGGAAAACTTTTTTTTTACAAAAATTTTTTCAAAAAACAGACTTGCTTCAGCAGCACAATTCTGGTGCTGTAGTTGTAGGAGATGTCTCAAAACGTCATCAGGAGTCCCGACTAAACCCGTAAACGTAAGAAAATGTAAGAAAATGCATTTTTTAAGAAAAACATTTTTTGCTAAAATGTCGTAAGGGGGGACCCTGTCGTAAAAATGCCAAAAAACCGACTTGCTTTAGCAGTACAATTCTGGTGCTGTAGTTGTAGGAGATGTCTCAAAACGTCATCAGGAGTCCCTACAAAACCTAAAAATGGCATAAAATGCTTTTTTTGGGAAAACTTTTTTTTTTACAAAAAAAAATTCAAAAAACAGACTTGCTTCAGCAGCACAATTCTGGTGCTGTAGTTGTAGGAGATGTCTCAAAACGTCATCAGGAGTCCCGACTAAACCCGTAAATGTAAGAAAATGTAAGAAAATGCATTTTTTAAGAAAAACATTTTTTGCTAAAATGTCGTAAGGGGGGACCCTGTCGTAAAAATGCCAAAAAACGGACTTGCTTCAGCAGTACAATTCTGGTGCTGTAGTTGTAGGAGATGTCTCAAAACGTCATCAGGAGTCCCTACAAAACCTAAAAATGGCATAAAATGCTTTTTTTGGGAAAACTTTTTTTTTACAAAATTTTTTCCAATAAACGGACTTGCTTCAGCAGCACAATTCTGGTGCTGTAGTTGTAGGAGATGTCTCAAAACGTCATCAGGAGTCCCGACTAAACCCGTAAATGTAAGAAAATGTAAGAAAATGCATTTTTTAAGAAAAACATTTTTTGCTAAAATGTCGTAAGGGGGGACCCTGTCGTAAAAATGCCAAAAAACCGACTTGCTTCAGCAGTACAATTCTGGTGCTGTAGTTGTAGGAGATGTCTCAAAACGTCATCAGGAGTCCCTATAAAACCTAAAAATGGCATAAAATGCTTTTTTTGGGAAAACCTTTTTTTTACAAAAAAAAATTCCAAAAAACGGACTTGCTTCAGCAGCACAATTCTGGTGCTGTAGTTGTAGGAGATGTCTCAAAACGTCATCAGGAGTCCCGACTAAACCCGTAAATGTAAGAAAATGTAAGAAAATGCATTTTTTACGAAAAACATTTTTTGCTAAAATGTCGTAAGGGGGGACCCTGTCGTAAAAATTCCAAAAAACTGACTTGCTTCAGCAGCACAATTCTGGTGCTGTAGTTGTAGGAGATGTCTCAAAACGTCATCAGGAGTCCCTACAAAACCTAAAAATGGCATAAAATGCTTTTTTTGGGAAAACTTTTTTTTTACAAAAATTTTTTCCAAAAAACGGACTTGCTTCAGCAGCACAATTCTGGTGCTGTAGTTGTAGGAGATGTCTCAAAACGTCATCAGGAGTCCCGACTAAACCCGTAAATGTAAGAAAATGTAAGAAAATGCATTTTTTAAGAAAAACATTTTTTGCTAAAATGTCGTAAGGGGGGACCCTGTCGTAAAAATGCCAAAAAACCGACTTGCTTCAGCAGTACAATTCTGGTGCTGTAGTTGTAGGAGATGTCTCAAAACGTCATCAGGAGTCCCTACAAAACCTAAAAATGGCATAAAATGCTTTTTTTGGGAAAACTTTTTTTTTACAAAAAAAAATTCAAAAAACAGACTTGCTTCAGCAGCACAATTCTGGTGCTGTAGTTGTAGGAGATGTCTCAAAACGTCATCAGGAGTCCCGACTAAACCCGTAAATGTAAGAAAATGTAAGAAAATGCATTTTTTACGAAAAACATTTTTTGCTAAAATGTCGTAAGGGGGGACCCTGTCGTAAAAATGCCAAAAAACCGACTTGCTTCAGCAGTACAATTCTGGTGCTGTAGTTGTAGGAGATGTCTCAAAACGTCATCAGGAGTCCCTACAAAACCTAAAAATGGCATAAAAAACTTTTTTTGGGAAAACTTTTTTTTTACAAAAAAAAATTCAAAAAACAGACTTGCTTCAGCAGCACAATTCTGGTGCTGTAGTTGTAGGAGATGTCTCAAAACGTCATCAGGAGTCCCGACTAAACCCGTAAATGTAAGAAAATGTAAGAAAATGCATTTTTTAAGAAAAACATTTTTTGCTAAAATGTCGTAAGGGGGGACCCTGTCGTAAAAATGCCAAAAAACGGACTTGCTTCAGCAGTACAATTCTGGTGCTGTAGTTGTAGGAGATGTCTCAAAACGTCATCAGGAGTCCCTACAAAACCTAAAAATGGCATAAAATGCTTTTTTTGGGAAAACTTTTTTTTTACAAAAAATTTTTCCAAAAAACGGACTTGCTTCAGCAGCACAATTCTGGTGCTGTAGTTGTAGGAGATGTCTCAAAACGTCATCAGGAGTCCCGACTAAACCCGTAAATGTAAGAAAATGCATTTTTACGAAAAACATTTTTTGCTAAAATGTCGTAAGGGGGGACCCTGTCGTAAAAATGCCAAAAAACGGACTTGCTTCAGCAGTACAATTCTGGTGCTGTAGTTGTAGGAGATGTCTCAAAACGTCATCAGGAGTCCCTACAAAACCTAAAAATGGCATAAAATGCTTTTTTTGGGAAAACTTTTTTTTTACAAAAAAAATTCCAAAAAACAGACTTGCTTCAGCAGCACAATTCTGGTGCTGTAGTTGTAGGAGATGTCTCAAAACGTCATCAGGAGTCCCGACTAAACCCGTAAATGTAAGAAAATGTAAGAAAATGCATTTTTTAAGAAAAACATTTTTTGCTAAAATGTCGTAAGGGGGGACCCTGTCGTAAAAATGCCAAAAAACCGACTTGCTTCAGCAGTACAATTCTGGTGCTGTAGTTGTAGGAGATGTCTCAAAACGTCATCAGGAGTCCCTATAAAACCTAAAAATGGCATAAAATGCTTTTTTTGGGAAAACCTTTTTTTTACAAAAAAAAATTCCAAAAAACGGACTTGCTTCAGCAGCACAATTCTGGTGCTGTAGTTGTATGAGATGTCTCAAAACGTCATCAGGAGTCCCGACTAAACCCGTAAATGTAAGAAAATGTAAGAAAATGCATTTTTTACGAAAAACATTTTTTGCTAAAATGTCGTAAGGGGGGACCCTGTCGTAAAAATTCCAAAAAACTGACTTGCTTCAGCAGCACAATTCTGGTGCTGTAGTTGTAGGAGATGTCTCAAAACGTCATCAGGAGTCCCTACAAAACCTAAAAATGGCATAAAATGCTTTTTTTGGGAAAACTTTTTTTTTACAAAAAAAAATTCAAAAAACAGACTTGCTTCAGCAGCACAATTCTGGTGCTGTAGTTGTAGGAGATGTCTCAAAACGTCATCAGGAGTCCCGACTAAACCCGTAAATGTAAGAAAATGTAAGAAAATGCATTTTTTAAGAAAAACATTTTTTGCTAAAATGTCGTAAGGGGGGACCCTGTCGTAAAAATGCCAAAAAACGGACTTGCTTCAGCAGTACAATTCTGGTGCTGTAGTTGTAGGAGATGTCTCAAAACGTCATCAGGAGTCCCTATAAAACCTAAAAATGGCATAAAATGCTTTTTTTGGGAAAACCTTTTTTTTACAAAAAAAAATTCCAAAAAACGGACTTGCTTCAGCAGCACAATTCTGGTGCTGTAGTTGTAGGAGATGTCTCAAAACGTCATCAGGAGTCCCGACTAAACCCGTAAAAGTAAGAAAATGTAAGAAAATGCATTTTTTACGAAAAACATTTTTTGCTAAAATGTCGTAAGGGGGGACCCTGTCGTAAAAATGCCAAAAAAACGACTTGCTTCAGCAGTACAATTCTGGTGCTGTAGTTGTAGGAGATGTCTCAAAACGTCATCAGGAGTCCCTACAAAACCTAAAAATGGCATAAAATGCTTTTTTTGGGAAAACTTTTTTTTTACAAAAATTTTTTCAAAAAACAGACTTGCTTCAGCAGCACAATTCTGGTGCTGTAGTTGTAGGAGATGTCTCAAAACGTCATCAGGAGTCCCGACTAAACCCGTAAATGTAAGAAAATGTAAGAAAATGCATTTTTTAAGAAAAACATTTTTTGCTAAAATGTCGTAAGGGGGGACCCTGTCGTAAAAATGCCAAAAAAACGACTTGCTTCAGCAGTACAATTCTGGTGCTGTAGTTGTAGGAGATGTCTCAAAACGTCATCAGGAGTCCCTACAAAACCTAAAAATGGCATAAAATGCTTTTTTTGGGAAAACTTTTTTTTTACAAAAAAAAATTCAAAAAACAGACTTGCTTCAGCAGCACAATTCTGGTGCTGTAGTTGTAGGAGATGTCTCAAAACGTCATCAGGAGTCCCGACTAAACCCGTAAATGTAAGAAAATGTAAGAAAATGCATTTTTTAAGAAAAACATTTTTTGCTAAAATGTCGTAAGGGGGGACCCTGTCGTAAAAATGCCAAAAAACGGACTTGCTTCAGCAGTACAATTCTGGTGCTGTAGTTGTAGGAGATGTCTCAAAACGTCATCAGGAGTCCCTATAAAACCTAAAAATGGCATAAAATGCTTTTTTTGGGAAAACCTTTTTTTTACAAAAAAAAATTCCAAAAAACGGACTTGCTTCAGCAGCACAATTCTGGTGCTGTAGTTGTAGGAGATGTCTCAAAACGTCATCAGGAGTCCCGACTAAACCCGTAAAAGTAAGAAAATGTAAGAAAATGCATTTTTTACGAAAAACATTTTTTGCTAAAATGTCGTAAGGGGGGACCCTGTCGTAAAAATGCCAAAAAAACGACTTGCTTCAGCAGTACAATTCTGGTGCTGTAGTTGTAGGAGATGTCTCAAAACGTCATCAGGAGTCCCTACAAAACCTAAAAATGGCATAAAATGCTTTTTTTGGGAAAACTTTTTTTTTACAAAAATTTTTTCAAAAAACAGACTTGCTTCAGCAGCACAATTCTGGTGCTGTAGTTGTAGGAGATGTCTCAAAACGTCATCAGGAGTCCCGACTAAACCCGTAAATGTAAGAAAATGTAAGAAAATGCATTTTTTAAGAAAAACATTTTTTGCTAAAATGTCGTAAGGGGGGACCCTGTCGTAAAAATGCCAAAAAACCGACTTGCTTCAGCAGTACAATTCTGGTGCTGTAGTTGTAGGAGATGTCTCAAAACGTCATCAGGAGTCCCTACAAAACCTAAAAATGGCATAAAATGCTTTTTTTGGGAAAACTTTTTTTTTACAAAAAAAAATTCAAAAAACAGACTTGCTTCAGCAGCACAATTCTGGTGCTGTAGTTGTAGGAGATGTCTCAAAACGTCATCAGGAGTCCCGACTAAACCCGTAAATGTAAGAAAATGTAAGAAAATGCATTTTTTACGAAAAACATTTTTTGCTAAAATGTCGTAAGGGGGGACCCTGTCGTAAAAATTCCAAAAAACTGACTTGCTTCAGCAGCACAATTCTGGTGCTGTAGTTGTAGGAGATGTCTCAAAACGTCATCAGGAGTCCCTACAAAACCTAAAAATGGCATAAAATGCTTTTTTTGGGAAAACTTTTTTTTTACAAAATTTTTTTCCAAAAAACGGACTTGCTTCAGCAGCACAATTCTGGTGCTGTAGTTGTAGGAGATGTCTCAAAACGTCATCAGGAGTCCCGACTAAACCCGTAAATGTAAGAAAATGTAAGAAAATGCATTTTTTACGAAAAACATTTTTTGCTAAAATGTCGTAAGGGGGGACCCTGTCGTAAAAATGCCAAAAAAACGACTTGCTTCAGCAGTACAATTCTGGTGCTGTAGTTGTAGGAGATGTCTCAAAACGTCATCAGGAGTCCCTACAAAACCTAAAAATGGCATAAAAAACTTTTTTTGGGAAAACTTTTTTTTTACAAAAAAAAATTAAAAAAACAGACTTGCTTCAGCAGCACAATTCTGGTGCTGTAGTTGTAGGAGATGTCTCAAAACGTCATCAGGAGTCCCGACTAAACCCGTGAATGTAAGAAAATGTAAGAAAATGCATTTTTTAAGAAAAACATTTTTTGCTAAAATGTCGTAAGGGGGGACCCTGTCGTAAAAATGCCAAAAAACGGACTTGCTTCAGCAGTACAATTCTGGTGCTGTAGTTGTAGGAGATGTCTCAAAACGTCATCAGGAGTCCCTACAAAACCTAAAAATGGCATAAAATGCTTTTTTTGGGAAAACTTTTTTTTTACAAAAAAAAATTCCAAAAAACGGACTTGCTTCAGCAGCACAATTCTGGTGCTGTAGTTGTAGGAGATGTCTCAAAACGTCATCAGGAGTCCCGACTAAACCCGTAAATGTAAGAAAATGTAAGAAAATGCATTTTTTACGAAAAAATTTTTTGCTAAAATGTCGTAAGGGGGGACCCTGTCGTAAAAATTCCAAAAAACTGACTTGCTTCAGCAGCACAATTCTGGTGCTGTAGTTGTAGGAGATGTCTCAAAACGTCATCAGGAGTCCCTACAAAACCTAAAAATGGCATAAAATGCTTTTTTTGGGAAAACTTTTTTTTTACAAAATTTTTTTCCAAAAAACGGACTTGCTTCAGCAGCACAATTCTGGTGCTGTAGTTGTAGGAGATGTCTCAAAACGTCATCAGGAGTCCCGACTAAACCCGTAAATGTAAGAAAATGTAAGAAAATGCATTTTTTAAGAAAAACATTTTTTGCTAAAATGTCGTAAGGGGGGACCCTGTCGTAAAAATGCCAAAAAACCGACTTGCTTCAGCAGTACAATTCTGGTGCTGTAGTTGTAGGAGATGTCTCAAAACGTCATCAGGAGTCCCTACAAAACCTAAAAATGGCATAAAATGCTTTTTTTGGGAAAACTTTTTTTTTACAAAAAAATTTTCCAAAAAACGGACTTGCTTCAGCAGCACAATTCTGGTGCTGTAGTTGTAGGAGATGTCTCAAAACGTCATCAGGAGTCCCGACTAAACCCGTAAATGTAAGAAAATGTAAGAAAATGCATTTTTTAAGAAAAACATTTTTTGCTAAAATGTCGTAAGGGGGGACCCTGTCGTAAAAATTCCAAAAAACTGACTTGCTTCAGCAGCACAATTCTGGTGCTGTAGTTGTAGGAGATGTCTCAAAACGTCATCAGGAGTCCCTACAAAACCTAAAAATGGCATAAAATGCTTTTTTTGGGAAAACTTTTTTTTTACAAAATTTTTTTCCAAAAAACGGACTTGCTTCAGCAGCACAATTCTGGTGCTGTAGTTGTAGGAGATGTCTCAAAACGTCATCAGGAGTCCCGACTAAACCCGTAAATGTAAGAAAATGTAAGAAAATGCATTTTTTAAGAAAAACATTTTTTGCTAAAATGTCGTAAGGGGGGACCCTGTCGTAAAAATGCCAAAAAACCGACTTGCTTCAGCAGTACAATTCTGGTGCTGTAGTTGTAGGAGATGTCTCAAAACGTCATCAGGAGTCCCTACAAAACCTAAAAATGGCATAAAATGCTTTTTTTGGGAAAACTTTTTTTTTACAAAAAAAAATTCAAAAAACAGACTTGCTTCAGCAGCACAATTCTGGTGCTGTAGTTGTAGGAGATGTCTCAAAACGTCATCAGGAGTCCCGACTAAACCCGTAAATGTAAGAAAATGTAAGAAAATGCATTTTTTACGAAAAACATTTTTTGCTAAAATGTCGTAAGGGGGGACCCTGTCGTAAAAATGCCAAAAAACCGACTTGCTTCAGCAGTACAATTCTGGTGCTGTAGTTGTAGGAGATGTCTCAAAACGTCATCAGGAGTCCCTACAAAACCTAAAAATGGCATAAAAAACTTTTTTTGGGAAAACTTTTTTTTTACAAAAAAAAATTCAAAAAACAGACTTGCTTCAGCAGCACAATTCTGGTGCTGTAGTTGTAGGAGATGTCTCAAAACGTCATCAGGAGTCCCGACTAAACCCGTAAATGTAAGAAAATGTAAGAAAATGCATTTTTTAAGAAAAACATTTTTTGCTAAAATGTCGTAAGGGGGGACCCTGTCGTAAAAATGCCAAAAAACGGACTTGCTTCAGCAGTACAATTCTGGTGCTGTAGTTGTAGGAGATGTCTCAAAACGTCATCAGGAGTCCCTACAAAACCTAAAAATGGCATAAAATGCTTTTTTTGGGAAAACTTTTTTTTTACAAAAAAAAATTCCAAAAAACGGACTTGCTTCAGCAGCACAATTCTGGTGCTGTAGTTGTAGGAGATGTCTCAAAACGTCATCAGGAGTCCCGACTAAACCCGTAAATGTAAGAAAATGCATTTTTACGAAAAACATTTTTTGCTAAAATGTCGTAAGGGGGGACCCTGTCGTAAAAATGCCAAAAAACGGACTTGCTTCAGCAGTACAATTCTGGTGCTGTAGTTGTAGGAGATGTCTCAAAACGTCATCAGGAGTCCCTACAAAACCTAAAAATGGCATAAAATGCTTTTTTTGGGAAAACTTTTTTTTTACAAAAAAAATTCCAAAAAACAGACTTGCTTCAGCAGCACAATTCTGGTGCTGTAGTTGTAGGAGATGTCTCAAAACGTCATCAGGAGTCCCGACTAAACCCGTAAATGTAAGAAAATGTAAGAAAATGCATTTTTTAAGAAAAACATTTTTTGCTAAAATGTCGTAAGGGGGGACCCTGTCGTAAAAATGCCAAAAAACCGACTTGCTTCAGCAGTACAATTCTGGTGCTGTAGTTGTAGGAGATGTCTCAAAACGTCATCAGGAGTCCCTATAAAACCTAAAAATGGCATAAAATGCTTTTTTTGGGAAAACCTTTTTTTTACAAAAAAAAATTCCAAAAAACGGACTTGCTTCAGCAGCACAATTCTGGTGCTGTAGTTGTATGAGATGTCTCAAAACGTCATCAGGAGTCCCGACTAAACCCGTAAATGTAAGAAAATGTAAGAAAAAGCATTTTTTACGAAAAACATTTTTTGCTAAAATGTCGTAAGGGGGGACCCTGTCGTAAAAATGCCAAAAAACGGACTTGCTTCAGCAGTACAATTCTGGTGCTGTAGTTGTAGGAGATGTCTCAAAACGTCATCAGGAGTCCCTATAAAACCTAAAAATGGCATAAAATGCTTTTTTTGGGAAAACCTTTTTTTTACAAAAAAAAATTCCAAAAAACGGACTTGCTTCAGCAGCACAATTCTGGTGCTGTAGTTGTAGGAGATGTCTCAAAACGTCATCAGGAGTCCCGACTAAACCCGTAAAAGTAAGAAAATGTAAGAAAATGCATTTTTTACGAAAAACATTTTTTGCTAAAATGTCGTAAGGGGGGACCCTGTCGTAAAAATGCCAAAAAAACGACTTGCTTCAGCAGTACAATTCTGGTGCTGTAGTTGTAGGAGATGTCTCAAAACGTCATCAGGAGTCCCTACAAAACCTAAAAATGGCATAAAATGCTTTTTTTGGGAAAACTTTTTTTTTACAAAAATTTTTTCAAAAAACAGACTTGCTTCAGCAGCACAATTCTGGTGCTGTAGTTGTAGGAGATGTCTCAAAACGTCATCAGGAGTCCCGACTAAACCCGTAAATGTAAGAAAATGTAAGAAAATGCATTTTTTAAGAAAAACATTTTTTGCTAAAATGTCGTAAGGGGGGACCCTGTCGTAAAAATGCCAAAAAAACGACTTGCTTCAGCAGTACAATTCTGGTGCTGTAGTTGTAGGAGATGTCTCAAAACGTCATCAGGAGTCCCTACAAAACCTAAAAATGGCATAAAATGCTTTTTTTGGGAAAACTTTTTTTTTACAAAAAAAAATTCAAAAAACAGACTTGCTTCAGCAGCACAATTCTGGTGCTGTAGTTGTAGGAGATGTCTCAAAACGTCATCAGGAGTCCCGACTAAACCCGTAAATGTAAGAAAATGTAAGAAAATGCATTTTTTAAGAAAAACATTTTTTGCTAAAATGTCGTAAGGGGGGACCCTGTCGTAAAAATGCCAAAAAACGGACTTGCTTCAGCAGTACAATTCTGGTGCTGTAGTTGTAGGAGATGTCTCAAAACGTCATCAGGAGTCCCTATAAAACCTAAAAATGGCATAAAATGCTTTTTTTGGGAAAACCTTTTTTTTACAAAAAAAAATTCCAAAAAACGGACTTGCTTCAGCAGCACAATTCTGGTGCTGTAGTTGTAGGAGATGTCTCAAAACGTCATCAGGAGTCCCGACTAAACCCGTAAAAGTAAGAAAATGTAAGAAAATGCATTTTTTACGAAAAACATTTTTTGCTAAAATGTCGTAAGGGGGGACCCTGTCGTAAAAATGCCAAAAAAACGACTTGCTTCAGCAGTACAATTCTGGTGCTGTAGTTGTAGGAGATGTCTCAAAACGTCATCAGGAGTCCCTACAAAACCTAAAAATGGCATAAAATGCTTTTTTTGGGAAAACTTTTTTTTTACAAAAATTTTTTCAAAAAACAGACTTGCTTCAGCAGCACAATTCTGGTGCTGTAGTTGTAGGAGATGTCTCAAAACGTCATCAGGAGTCCCGACTAAACCCGTAAATGTAAGAAAATGTAAGAAAATGCATTTTTTAAGAAAAACATTTTTTGCTAAAATGTCGTAAGGGGGGACCCTGTCGTAAAAATGCCAAAAAACCGACTTGCTTCAGCAGTACAATTCTGGTGCTGTAGTTGTAGGAGATGTCTCAAAACGTCATCAGGAGTCCCTACAAAACCTAAAAATGGCATAAAATGCTTTTTTTGGGAAAACTTTTTTTTTACAAAAAAAAATTCAAAAAACAGACTTGCTTCAGCAGCACAATTCTGGTGCTGTAGTTGTAGGAGATGTCTCAAAACGTCATCAGGAGTCCCGACTAAACCCGTAAATGTAAGAAAATGTAAGAAAATGCATTTTTTACGAAAAACATTTTTTGCTAAAATGTCGTAAGGGGGGACCCTGTCGTAAAAATTCCAAAAAACTGACTTGCTTCAGCAGCACAATTCTGGTGCTGTAGTTGTAGGAGATGTCTCAAAACGTCATCAGGAGTCCCTACAAAACCTAAAAATGGCATAAAATGCTTTTTTTGGGAAAACTTTTTTTTTACAAAATTTTTTTCCAAAAAACGGACTTGCTTCAGCAGCACAATTCTGGTGCTGTAGTTGTAGGAGATGTCTCAAAACGTCATCAGGAGTCCCGACTAAACCCGTAAATGTAAGAAAATGTAAGAAAATGCATTTTTTACGAAAAACATTTTTTGCTAAAATGTCGTAAGGGGGGACCCTGTCGTAAAAATGCCAAAAAAACGACTTGCTTCAGCAGTACAATTCTGGTGCTGTAGTTGTAGGAGATGTCTCAAAACGTCATCAGGAGTCCCTACAAAACCTAAAAATGGCATAAAAAACTTTTTTTGGGAAAACTTTTTTTTTACAAAAAAAAATTAAAAAAACAGACTTGCTTCAGCAGCACAATTCTGGTGCTGTAGTTGTAGGAGATGTCTCAAAACGTCATCAGGAGTCCCGACTAAACCCGTGAATGTAAGAAAATGTAAGAAAATGCATTTTTTAAGAAAAACATTTTTTGCTAAAATGTCGTAAGGGGGGACCCTGTCGTAAAAATGCCAAAAAACGGACTTGCTTCAGCAGTACAATTCTGGTGCTGTAGTTGTAGGAGATGTCTCAAAACGTCATCAGGAGTCCCTACAAAACCTAAAAATGGCATAAAATGCTTTTTTTGGGAAAACTTTTTTTTTACAAAAAAAAATTCCAAAAAACGGACTTGCTTCAGCAGCACAATTCTGGTGCTGTAGTTGTAGGAGATGTCTCAAAACGTCATCAGGAGTCCCGACTAAACCCGTAAATGTAAGAAAATGTAAGAAAATGCATTTTTTACGAAAAAATTTTTTGCTAAAATGTCGTAAGGGGGGACCCTGTCGTAAAAATTCCAAAAAACTGACTTGCTTCAGCAGCACAATTCTGGTGCTGTAGTTGTAGGAGATGTCTCAAAACGTCATCAGGAGTCCCTACAAAACCTAAAAATGGCATAAAATGCTTTTTTTGGGAAAACTTTTTTTTTACAAAATTTTTTTCCAAAAAACGGACTTGCTTCAGCAGCACAATTCTGGTGCTGTAGTTGTAGGAGATGTCTCAAAACGTCATCAGGAGTCCCGACTAAACCCGTAAATGTAAGAAAATGTAAGAAAATGCATTTTTTAAGAAAAACATTTTTTGCTAAAATGTCGTAAGGGGGGACCCTGTCGTAAAAATGCCAAAAAACCGACTTGCTTCAGCAGTACAATTCTGGTGCTGTAGTTGTAGGAGATGTCTCAAAACGTCATCAGGAGTCCCTACAAAACCTAAAAATGGCATAAAATGCTTTTTTTGGGAAAACTTTTTTTTTACAAAAAAAATTTCCAAAAAACGGACTTGCTTCAGCAGCACAATTCTGGTGCTGTAGTTGTAGGAGATGTCTCAAAACGTCATCAGGAGTCCCGACTAAACCCGTAAATGTAAGAAAATGTAAGAAAATGCATTTTTTAAGAAAAACATTTTTTGCTAAAATGTCGTAAGGGGGGACCCTGTCGTAAAAATTCCAAAAAACTGACTTGCTTCAGCAGCACAATTCTGGTGCTGTAGTTGTAGGAGATGTCTCAAAACGTCATCAGGAGTCCCTACAAAACCTAAAAATGGCATAAAATGCTTTTTTTGGGAAAACTTTTTTTTTACAAAATTTTTTTCCAAAAAACGGACTTGCTTCAGCAGCACAATTCTGGTGCTGTAGTTGTAGGAGATGTCTCAAAACGTCATCAGGAGTCCCGACTAAACCCGTAAATGTAAGAAAATGTAAGAAAATGCATTTTTTAAGAAAAACATTTTTTGCTAAAATGTCGTAAGGGGGGACCCTGTCGTAAAAATGCCAAAAAACCGACTTGCTTCAGCAGTACAATTCTGGTGCTGTAGTTGTAGGAGATGTCTCAAAACGTCATCAGGAGTCCCTACAAAACCTAAAAATGGCATAAAATGCTTTTTTTGGGAAAACTTTTTTTTTACAAAAAAAAATTCAAAAAACAGACTTGCTTCAGCAGCACAATTCTGGTGCTGTAGTTGTAGGAGATGTCTCAAAACGTCATCAGGAGTCCCGACTAAACCCGTAAATGTAAGAAAATGTAAGAAAATGCATTTTTTACGAAAAACATTTTTTGCTAAAATGTCGTAAGGGGGGACCCTGTCGTAAAAATGCCAAAAAACCGACTTGCTTCAGCAGTACAATTCTGGTGCTGTAGTTGTAGGAGATGTCTCAAAACGTCATCAGGAGTCCCTACAAAACCTAAAAATGGCATAAAAAACTTTTTTTGGGAAAACTTTTTTTTTACAAAAAAAAATTCAAAAAACAGACTTGCTTCAGCAGCACAATTCTGGTGCTGTAGTTGTAGGAGATGTCTCAAAACGTCATCAGGAGTCCCGACTAAACCCGTAAATGTAAGAAAATGTAAGAAAATGCATTTTTTAAGAAAAACATTTTTTGCTAAAATGTCGTAAGGGGGGACCCTGTCGTAAAAATGCCAAAAAACGGACTTGCTTCAGCAGTACAATTCTGGTGCTGTAGTTGTAGGAGATGTCTCAAAACGTCATCAGGAGTCCCTACAAAACCTAAAAATGGCATAAAATGCTTTTTTTGGGAAAACTTTTTTTTTACAAAAAAAAATTCCAAAAAACGGACTTGCTTCAGCAGCACAATTCTGGTGCTGTAGTTGTAGGAGATGTCTCAAAACGTCATCAGGAGTCCCGACTAAACCCGTAAATGTAAGAAAATGCATTTTTACGAAAAACATTTTTTGCTAAAATGTCGTAAGGGGGGACCCTGTCGTAAAAATGCCAAAAAACGGACTTGCTTCAGCAGTACAATTCTGGTGCTGTAGTTGTAGGAGATGTCTCAAAACGTCATCAGGAGTCCCTACAAAACCTAAAAATGGCATAAAATGCTTTTTTTGGGAAAACTTTTTTTTTACAAAAAAAATTCCAAAAAACAGACTTGCTTCAGCAGCACAATTCTGGTGCTGTAGTTGTAGGAGATGTCTCAAAACGTCATCAGGAGTCCCGACTAAACCCGTAAATGTAAGAAAATGTAAGAAAATGCATTTTTTAAGAAAAACATTTTTTGCTAAAATGTCGTAAGGGGGGACCCTGTCGTAAAAATGCCAAAAAACCGACTTGCTTCAGCAGTACAATTCTGGTGCTGTAGTTGTAGGAGATGTCTCAAAACGTCATCAGGAGTCCCTATAAAACCTAAAAATGGCATAAAATGCTTTTTTTGGGAAAACCTTTTTTTTACAAAAAAAAATTCCAAAAAACGGACTTGCTTCAGCAGCACAATTCTGGTGCTGTAGTTGTATGAGATGTCTCAAAACGTCATCAGGAGTCCCGACTAAACCCGTAAATGTAAGAAAATGTAAGAAAATGCATTTTTTACGAAAAACATTTTTTGCTAAAATGTCGTAAGGGGGGACCCTGTCGTAAAAATTCCAAAAAACTGACTTGCTTCAGCAGCACAATTCTGGTGCTGTAGTTGTAGGAGATGTCTCAAAACGTCATCAGGAGTCCCTACAAAACCTAAAAATGGCATAAAATGCTTTTTTTGGGAAAACTTTTTTTTTACAAAAAAAAATTCAAAAAACAGACTTGCTTCAGCAGCACAATTCTGGTGCTGTAGTTGTAGGAGATGTCTCAAAACGTCATCAGGAGTCCCGACTAAACCCGTAAATGTAAGAAAATGTAAGAAAATGCATTTTTTAAGAAAAACATTTTTTGCTAAAATGTCGTAAGGGGGGACCCTGTCGTAAAAATGCCAAAAAACGGACTTGCTTCAGCAGTACAATTCTGGTGCTGTAGTTGTAGGAGATGTCTCAAAACGTCATCAGGAGTCCCTATAAAACCTAAAAATGGCATAAAATGCTTTTTTTGGGAAAACCTTTTTTTTACAAAAAAAAATTCCAAAAAACGGACTTGCTTCAGCAGCACAATTCTGGTGCTGTAGTTGTAGGAGATGTCTCAAAACGTCATCAGGAGTCCCGACTAAACCCGTAAAAGTAAGAAAATGTAAGAAAATGCATTTTTTACGAAAAACATTTTTTGCTAAAATGTCGTAAGGGGGGACCCTGTCGTAAAAATGCCAAAAAACGGACTTGCTTCAGCAGTACAATTCTGGTGCTGTAGTTGTAGGAGATGTCTCAAAACGTCATCAGGAGTCCCTACAAAACCTAAAAATGGCATAAAATGCTTTTTTTGGGAAAACTTTTTTTTTACAAAAATTTTTTCAAAAAACAGACTTGCTTCAGCAGCACAATTCTGGTGCTGTAGTTGTAGGAGATGTCTCAAAACGTCATCAGGAGTCCCGACTAAACCCGTAAATGTAAGAAAATGTAAGAAAATGCATTTTTTAAGAAAAACATTTTTTGCTAAAATGTCGTAAGGGGGGACCCTGTCGTAAAAATGCCAAAAAAACGACTTGCTTCAGCAGTACAATTCTGGTGCTGTAGTTGTAGGAGATGTCTCAAAACGTCATCAGGAGTCCCTACAAAACCTAAAAATGGCATAAAATGCTTTTTTTGGGAAAACTTTTTTTTTACAAAAAAAAATTCAAAAAACAGACTTGCTTCAGCAGCACAATTCTGGTGCTGTAGTTGTAGGAGATGTCTCAAAACGTCATCAGGAGTCCCGACTAAACCCGTAAATGTAAGAAAATTTAAGAAAATGCATTTTTTAAGAAAAACATTTTTTGCTAAAATGTCGTAAGGGGGGACCCTGTCGTAAAAATGCCAAAAAACGGACTTGCTTCAGCAGTACAATTCTGGTGCTGTAGTTGTAGGAGATGTCTCAAAACGTCATCAGGAGTCCCTATAAAACCTAAAAATGGCATAAAATGCTTTTTTTGGGAAAACCTTTTTTTTACAAAAAAAAATTCCAAAAAACGGACTTGCTTCAGCAGCACAATTCTGGTGCTGTAGTTGTAGGAGATGTCTCAAAACGTCATCAGGAGTCCCGACTAAACCCGTAAAAGTAAGAAAATGTAAGAAAATGCATTTTTTACGAAAAACATTTTTTGCTAAAATGTCGTAAGGGGGGACCCTGTCGTAAAAATGCCAAAAAAACGACTTGCTTCAGCAGTACAATTCTGGTGCTGTAGTTGTAGGAGATGTCTCAAAACGTCATCAGGAGTCCCTACAAAACCTAAAAATGGCATAAAATGCTTTTTTTGGGAAAACTTTTTTTTTACAAAAATTTTTTCAAAAAACAGACTTGCTTCAGCAGCACAATTCTGGTGCTGTAGTTGTAGGAGATGTCTCAAAACGTCATCAGGAGTCCCGACTAAACCCGTAAATGTAAGAAAATGTAAGAAAATGCATTTTTTAAGAAAAACATTTTTTGCTAAAATGTCGTAAGGGGGGACCCTGTCGTAAAAATGCCAAAAAACCGACTTGCTTCAGCAGTACAATTCTGGTGCTGTAGTTGTAGGAGATGTCTCAAAACGTCATCAGGAGTCCCTACAAAACCTAAAAATGGCATAAAATGCTTTTTTTGGGAAAACTTTTTTTTTACAAAAAAAAATTCAAAAAACAGACTTGCTTCAGCAGCACAATTCTGGTGCTGTAGTTGTAGGAGATGTCTCAAAACGTCATCAGGAGTCCCGACTAAACCCGTAAATGTAAGAAAATGTAAGAAAATGCATTTTTTAAGATAAACATTTTTTGCTAAAATGTCGTAAAAATGCCAAAAAACCGACTTGCTTCAGCAGTACAATTCTGGTGCTGTAGTTGTAGGAGATGTCTCAAAACGTCATCAGGAGTCCCTACAAAACCTAAAAATGGCATAAAATGCTTTTTTTGGGAAAAGTTTTTTTTACAAAAATTTTTTCCAAAAAACGGACTTGCTTCAGCAGCACAATTCTGATGCTGTAGTTGTAGGAGATGTCTCAAAACGTCATCAGGAGTCCCGACTAAACCCGTAAATGTAAGAAAATGTAAGAAAATGCATTTTTTAAGAAAAACATTTTTTGCTAAAATGTCGTAAGGGGGGACCCTGTCGTAAAAATGCCAAAAAACGGACTTGCTTCAGCAGTACAATTCTGGTGCTGTAGTTGTAGGAGATGTCTCAAAACGTCATCAGGAGTCCCTACAAAACCTAAAAATGGCATAAAATGCTTTTTTTGGGAAAACTTTTTTTTTACAAAAATTTTTTCCAATAAACGGACTTGCTTCAGCAGCACAATTCTGGTGCTGTAGTTGTAGGAGATGTCTCAAAACGTCATCAGGAGTCCCGACTAAACCCGTAAATGTAAGAAAATGCATTTTTTAAGAAAAACATTTTTTGCTAAAATGTCGTAAGGGGGGACCCTGTCGTAAAAATGCCAAAAAACCGACTTGCTTCAGCAGTACAATTCTGGTGCTGTAGTTGTAGGAGATGTCTCAAAACGTCATCAGGAGTCCCTACAAAACCTAAAAATGGCATAAAATGCTTTTTTTGGGAAAACTTTTTTTTTACAAAAAAAAATTCAAAAAACAGACTTGCTTCAGCAGCACAATTCTGGTGCTGTAGTTGTAGGAGATGTCTCAAAACGTCATCAGGAGTCCCGACTAAACCCGTAAATGTAAGAAAATGTAAGAAAATGCATTTTTTACGAAAAACATTTTTTGCTAAAATGTCGTAAGGGGGGACCCTGTCGTAAAAATGCCAAAAAACCGACTTGCTTCAGCAGTACAATTCTGGTGCTGTAGTTGTAGGAGATGTCTCAAAACGTCATCAGGAGTCCCTACAAAACCTAAAAATGGCATAAAAAACTTTTTTTGGGAAAACTTTTTTTTTACAAAAAAAAATTCAAAAAACAGACTTGCTTCAGCAGCACAATTCTGGTGCTGTAGTTGTAGGAGATGTCTCAAAACGTCATCAGGAGTCCCGACTAAACCCGTAAATGTAAGAAAATGTAAGAAAATGCATTTTTTAAGAAAAACATTTTTTGCTAAAATGTCGTAAGGGGGGACCCTGTCGTAAAAATGCCAAAAAACGGACTTGCTTCAGCAGTACAATTCTGGTGCTGTAGTTGTAGGAGATGTCTCAAAACGTCATCAGGAGTCCCTACAAAACCTAAAAATGGCATAAAATGCTTTTTTTGGGAAAACTTTTTTTTTACAAAAAAAAATTCCAAAAAACGGACTTGCTTCAGCAGCACAATTCTGGTGCTGTAGTTGTAGGAGATGTCTCAAAACGTCATCAGGAGTCCCGACTAAACCCGTAAATGTAAGAAAATGCATTTTTACGAAAAACATTTTTTGCTAAAATGTCGTAAGGGGGGACCCTGTCGTAAAAATGCCAAAAAACGGACTTGCTTCAGCAGTACAATTCTGGTGCTGTAGTTGTAGGAGATGTCTCAAAACGTCATCAGGAGTCCCTACAAAACCTAAAAATGGCATAAAATGCTTTTTTTGGGAAAACTTTTTTTTTACAAAAAAAATTCCAAAAAACAGACTTGCTTCAGCAGCACAATTCTGGTGCTGTAGTTGTAGGAGATGTCTCAAAACGTCATCAGGAGTCCCGACTAAACCCGTAAATGTAAGAAAATGTAAGAAAATGCATTTTTTAAGAAAAACATTTTTTGCTAAAATGTCGTAAGGGGGGACCCTGTCGTAAAAATGCCAAAAAACCGACTTGCTTCAGCAGTACAATTCTGGTGCTGTAGTTGTAGGAGATGTCTCAAAACGTCATCAGGAGTCCCTATAAAACCTAAAAATGGCATAAAATGCTTTTTTTGGGAAAACCTTTTTTTTACAAAAAAAAATTCCAAAAAACGGACTTGCTTCAGCAGCACAATTCTGGTGCTGTAGTTGTATGAGATGTCTCAAAACGTCATCAGGAGTCCCGACTAAACCCGTAAATGTAAGAAAATGTAAGAAAATGCATTTTTTACGAAAAACATTTTTTGCTAAAATGTCGTAAGGGGGGACCCTGTCGTAAAAATTCCAAAAAACTGACTTGCTTCAGCAGCACAATTCTGGTGCTGTAGTTGTAGGAGATGTCTCAAAACGTCATCAGGAGTCCCTACAAAACCTAAAAATGGCATAAAATGCTTTTTTTGGGAAAACTTTTTTTTTACAAAAAAAAATTCAAAAAACAGACTTGCTTCAGCAGCACAATTCTGGTGCTGTAGTTGTAGGAGATGTCTCAAAACGTCATCAGGAGTCCCGACTAAACCCGTAAAAGTAAGAAAATGTAAGAAAATGCATTTTTTACGAAAAACATTTTTTGCTAAAATGTCGTAAGGGGGGACCCTGTCGTAAAAATGCCAAAAAAACGACTTGCTTCAGCAGTACAATTCTGGTGCTGTAGTTGTAGGAGATGTCTCAAAACGTCATCAGGAGTCCCTACAAAACCTAAAAATGGCATAAAATGCTTTTTTTGGGAAAACTTTTTTTTTACAAAAATTTTTTCAAAAAACAGACTTGCTTCAGCAGCACAATTCTGGTGCTGTAGTTGTAGGAGATGTCTCAAAACGTCATCAGGAGTCCCGACTAAACCCGTAAATGTAAGAAAATGTAAGAAAATGCATTTTTTAAGAAAAACATTTTTTGCTAAAATGTCGTAAGGGGGGACCCTGTCGTAAAAATGCCAAAAAAACGACTTGCTTCAGCAGTACAATTCTGGTGCTGTAGTTGTAGGAGATGTCTCAAAACGTCATCAGGAGTCCCTACAAAACCTAAAAATGGCATAAAATGCTTTTTTTGGGAAAACTTTTTTTTTACAAAAAAAAATTCAAAAAACAGACTTGCTTCAGCAGCACAATTCTGGTGCTGTAGTTGTAGGAGATGTCTCAAAACGTCATCAGGAGTCCCGACTAAACCCGTAAATGTAAGAAAATGTAAGAAAATGCATTTTTTAAGAAAAACATTTTTTGCTAAAATGTCGTAAGGGGGGACCCTGTCGTAAAAATGCCAAAAAACGGACTTGCTTCAGCAGTACAATTCTGGTGCTGTAGTTGTAGGAGATGTCTCAAAACGTCATCAGGAGTCCCTATAAAACCTAAAAATGGCATAAAATGCTTTTTTTGGGAAAACCTTTTTTTTACAAAAAAAAATTCCAAAAAACGGACTTGCTTCAGCAGCACAATTCTGGTGCTGTAGTTGTAGGAGATGTCTCAAAACGTCATCAGGAGTCCCGACTAAACCCGTAAAAGTAAGAAAATGTAAGAAAATGCATTTTTTACGAAAAACATTTTTTGCTAAAATGTCGTAAGGGGGGACCCTGTCGTAAAAATGCCAAAAAAACGACTTGCTTCAGCAGTACAATTCTGGTGCTGTAGTTGTAGGAGATGTCTCAAAACGTCATCAGGAGTCCCTACAAAACCTAAAAATGGCATAAAATGCTTTTTTTGGGAAAACTTTTTTTTTACAAAAATTTTTTCAAAAAACAGACTTGCTTCAGCAGCACAATTCTGGTGCTGTAGTTGTAGGAGATGTCTCAAAACGTCATCAGGAGTCCCGACTAAACCCGTAAATGTAAGAAAATGTAAGAAAATGCATTTTTTAAGAAAAACATTTTTTGCTAAAATGTCGTAAGGGGGGACCCTGTCGTAAAAATGCCAAAAAACCGACTTGCTTCAGCAGTACAATTCTGGTGCTGTAGTTGTAGGAGATGTCTCAAAACGTCATCAGGAGTCCCTACAAAACCTAAAAATGGCATAAAATGCTTTTTTTGGGAAAAGTTTTTTTTACAAAAAAAATTTCCAAAAAACGGACTTGCTTCAGCAGCACAATTCTGATGCTGTAGTTGTAGGAGATGTCTCAAAACGTCATCAGGAGTCCCGACTAAACCCGTAAATGTAAGAAAATGTAAGAAAATGCATTTTTTAAGAAAAACATTTTTTGCTAAAATGTCGTAAGGGGGGACCCTGTCGTAAAAATGCCAAAAAACGGACTTGCTTCAGCAGCACAATTCTGATGCTGTAGTTGTAGGAGATGTCTCAAAACGTCATCAGGAGTCCCGACTAAACCCGTAAATGTAAGAAAATGTAAGAAAATGCATTTTTTAAGAAAAACATTTTTTGCTAAAATGTCGTAAGGGGGGACCCTGTCGTAAAAATGCCAAAAAACGGACTTGCTTCAGCAGTACAATTCTGGTGCTGTAGTTGTAGGAGATGTCTCAAAACGTCATCAGGAGTCCCTATAAAACCTAAAAATGGCATAAAATGCTTTTTTTGGGAAAACCTTTTTTTTACAAAAAAAAATTCCAAAAAACGGACTTGCTTCAGCAGCACAATTCTGGTGCTGTAGTTGTAGGAGATGTCTCAAAACGTCATCAGGAGTCCCGACTAAACCCGTAAATGTAAGAAAATGTAAGAAAATGCATTTTTTACGAAAAACATTTTTTGCTAAAATGTCGTAAGGGGGGACCCTGTCGTAAAAATTCCAAAAAACTGACTTGCTTCAGCAGCACAATTCTGGTGCTGTAGTTGTAGGAGATGTCTCAAAACGTCATCAGGAGTCCCTACAAAACCTAAAAATGGCATAAAATGCTTTTTTTGGGAAAACTTTTTTTTTACAAAATTTTTTTCCAAAAAACGGACTTGCTTCAGCAGCACAATTCTGGTGCTGTAGTTGTAGGAGATGTCTCAAAACGTCATCAGGAGTCCCGACTAAACCCGTAAATGTAAGAAAATGTAAGAAAATGCATTTTTTAAGAAAAACATTTTTTGCTAAAATGTCGTAAGGGGGGACCCTGTCGTAAAAATGCCAAAAAACGGACTTGCTTCAGCAGTACAATTCTGGTGCTGTAGTTGTAGGAGATGTCTCAAAACGTCATCAGGAGTCCCTACAAAACCTAAAAATGGCATAAAATGCTTTTTTTGGGAAAACTTTTTTTTTACAAAAAAAATTTCCAAAAAACGGACTTGCTTCAGCAGCACAATTCTGGTGCTGTAGTTGTAGGAGATGTCTCAAAACGTCATCAGGAGTCCCGACTAAACCCGTACATGTAAGAAAATGCATTTTTACGAAAAACATTTTTTGCTAAAATGTCGTAAGGGGGGACCCTGTCGTAAAAATGCCAAAAAACGGACTTGCTTCAGCAGTACAATTCTGGTGCTGTAGTTGTAGGAGATGTCTCAAAACGTCATCAGGAGTCCCTACAAAACCTAAAAATGGCATAAAATGCTTTTTTTGGGAAAACTTTTTTTTTACAAAAAAAATTCCAAAAAACAGACTTGCTTCAGCAGCACAATTCTGGTGCTGTAGTTGTAGGAGATGTCTCAAAACGTCATCAGGAGTCCCGACTAAACCCGTAAATGTAAGAAAATGTAAGAAAATGCATTTTTTAAGAAAAACATTTTTTGCTAAAATGTCGTAAGGGGGGACCCTGTCGTAAAAATGCCAAAAAACCGACTTGCTTCAGCAGTACACTTCTGGTGCTGTAGTTGTAGGAGATGTCTCAAAACGTCATCAGGAGTCCCTATAAAACCTAAAAATGGCATAAAATGCTTTTTTTGGGAAAACCTTTTTTTTACAAAAAAAAATTCCAAAAAACGGACTTGCTTCAGCAGCACAATTCTGGTGCTGTAGTTGTAGGAGATGTCTCAAAACGTCATCAGGAGTCCCGACTAAACCCGTAAATGTAAGAAAATGCATTTTTTACGAAAAACATTTTTTGCTAAAATGTCGTAAGGGGGGACCCTGTCGTAAAAATTCCAAAAAACTGACTTGCTTCAGCAGCACAATTCTGGTGCTGTAGTTGTAGGAGATGTCTCAAAACGTCATCAGGAGTCCCTACAAAACCTAAAAATGGCATAAAATGCTTTCTTTGGGAAAACTTTTTTTTTACAAAATTTTTTTCCAAAAAACGGACTTGCTTCAGCAGCACAATTCTGGTGCTCTAGTTGTAGGAGATGTCTCAAAACGTCATCAGGAGTCCCGACTAAACCCGTAAATGTAAGAAAATGTAAGAAAATGCATTTTTTAAGAAAAACATTTTTTGCTAAAATGTCGTAAGGGGGGACCCTGTCGTAAAAATGCCAAAAAACCGACTTGCTTCAGCAGTACAATTCTGGTGCTGTAGTTGTAGGAGATGTCTCAAAACGTCAGCAGGAGTCCCTACAAAACCTAAAAATGGCATAAAATGCTTTTTTTGGGAAAACTTTTTTTTTACAAAAAAAATTTCAAAAAACAGACTTGCTTCAGCAGCACAATTCTGGTGCTGTAGTTGTAGGAGATGTCTCAAAACGTCATCAGGAGTCCCTACAAAACCTAAAAATGGCATAAAATGCTTTTTTTGGGAAAACTTTTTTTTTACAAAAAAAAATTCAAAAAACAGACTTGCTTCAGCAGCACAATTCTGGTGCTGTAGTTGTAGGAGATGTCTCAAAACGTCATCAGGAGTCCCGACTAAACCCGTAAATGTAAGAAAATGCATTTTTTAAGAAAAACATTTTTTGCTAAAATGTCGTAAGGGGGGACCCTGTCGTAAAAATGCCAAAAAACGGACTTGCTTCAGCAGTACAATTCTGGTGCTGTAGTTGTAGGAGATGTCTCAAAACGTCATCAGGAGTCCCTATAAAACCTAAAAATGGCATAAAATGCTTTTTTTGGGAAAACCTTTTTTTTACAAAAAAAAATTCCAAAAAACGGACTTGCTTCAGCAGCACAATTCTGGTGCTGTAGTTGTAGGAGATGTCTCAAAACGTCATCAGGAGTCCCGACTAAACCCGTAAAAGTAAGAAAATGTAAGAAAATGCATTTTTTACGAAAAACATTTTTTGCTAAAATGTCGTAAGGGGGGACCCTGTCGTAAAAATGCCAAAAAAACGACTTGCTTCAGCAGTACAATTCTGGTGCTGTAGTTGTAGGAGATGTCTCAAAACGTCATCAGGAGTCCCTACAAAACCTAAAAATGGCATAAAATGCTTTTTTTGGGAAAACTTTTTTTTTACAAAAATTTTTTCAAAAAACAGACTTGCTTCAGCAGCACAATTCTGGTGCTGTAGTTGTAGGAGATGTCTCAAAACGTCATCAAGAGTCCCGACTAAACCCGTAAATGTAAGAAAATGTAAGAAAATGCATTTTTTAAGAAAAACATTTTTTGCTAAAATGTCGTAAGGGGGGACCCTGTCGTAAAAATGCCAAAAAACCGACTTGCTTCAGCAGTACAATTCTGGTGCTGTAGTTGTAGGAGATGTCTCAAAACGTCATCAGGAGTCCCTACAAAACCTAAAAATGGCATAAAATGCTTTTTTTGGGAAAAATTTTTTTTTACAAAAAAAAATTCAAAAAACAGACTTGCTTCAGCAGCACAATTCTGGTGCTGTAGTTGTAGGAGATGTCTCAAAACGTCATCAGGAGTCCCGACTAAACCCGTAAATGTAAGAAAATGTAAGAAAATGCATTTTTTAAGAAAAACATTTTTTGCTAAAATGTCGTAAGGGGGGACCCTGTCGTAAAAATGCCAAAAAACCGACTTGCTTCAGCAGTACAATTCTGGTGCTGTAGTTGTAGGAGATGTCTCAAAACGTCATCAGGAGTCCCTACAAAACCTAAAAATGGCATAAAATGCTTTTTTTGGGAAAACTTTTTTTTTACAAAAAAAATTTCCAAAAAACGGACTTGCTTCAGCAGCACAATTCTGATGCTGTAGTTGTAGGAGATGTCTCAAAACGTCATCAGGAGTCCCGACTAAACCCGTAAATGTAAGAAAATGTAAGAAAATGCATTTTTTAAGAAAAACATTTTTTGCTAAAATGTCGTAAGGGGGGACCCTGTCGTAAAAATGCCAAAAAACGGACTTGCTTCAGCAGTACAATTCTGGTGCTGTAGTTGTAGGAGATGTCTCAAAACGTCATCAGGAGTCCCTACAAAACCTAAAAATGGCATAAAATGCTTTTTTTGGGAAAACTTTTTTTTTACAAAAATTTTTTCCAATAAACGGACTTGCTTCAGCAGCACAATTCTGGTGCTGTAGTTGTAGGAGATGTCTCAAAACGTCATCAGGAGTCCCGACTAAACCCGTAAATGTAAGAAAATGTAAGAAAATGCATTTTTTAAGAAAAACATTTTTTGCTAAAATGTCGTAAAAATGCCAAAAAACCGACTTGCTTCAGCAGTACAATTCTGGTGCTGTAGTTGTAGGAGATGTCTCAAAACGTCATCAGGAGTCCCTACAAAACCTAAAAATGGCATAAAATGCTTTTTTTGGGAAAACTTTTTTTTTACAAATTTTTTTTCCAAAAAACGGACTTGCTTCAGCAGCACAATTCTGGTGCTGTAGTTGTAGGAGATGTCTCAAAACGTCATCAGGAGTCCCGACTAAACCCGTAAATGTAAGAAAATGTAAGAAAATGCATTTTTTAAGAAAAACATTTTTTGCTAAAATGTCGTAAGGGGGGACCCTGTCGTAAAAATGCCAAAAAACCGACTTGCTTCAGCAGTACAATTCTGGTGCTGTAGTTGTAGGAGATGTCTCAAAACGTCAGCAGGAGTCCCTACAAAACCTAAAAATGGCATAAAATGCTTTTTTTGGGAAAACTTTTTTTTTACAAAAAAAAATTCAAAAAACAGACTTGCTTCAGCAGCACAATTCTGGTGCTGTAGTTGTAGGAGATGTCTCAAAACGTCATCAGGAGTCCCTACAAAACCTAAAAATGGCATAAAATGCTTTTTTTGGGAAAACTTTTTTTTTACAAAAAAAAATTCAAAAAACAGACTTGCTTCAGCAGCACAATTCTGGTGCTGTAGTTGTAGGAGATGTCTCAAAACGTCATCAGGAGTCCCGACTAAACCCGTAAATGTAAGAAAATGTAAGAAAATGCATTTTTTAAGAAAAACATTTTTTGCTAAAATGTCGTAAGGGGGGACCCTGTCGTAAAAATGCCAAAAAACCGACTTGCTTCAGCAGTACAATTCTGGTGCTGTAGTTGTAGGAGATGTCTCAAAACGTCATCAGGAGTCCCTACAAAACCTAAAAATGGCATAAAATGCTTTTTTTGGGAAAACTTTTTTTTTACAAAAAAAAATTCAAAAAACAGACTTGCTTCAGCAGCACAATTCTGGTGCTGTAGTTGTAGGAGATGTCTCAAAACGTCATCAGGAGTCCCGACTAAACCCGTAAATGTAAGAAAATGTAAGAAAATGCATTTTTTACGAAAAACATTTTTTGCTAAAATGTCGTAAGGGGGGACCCTGTCATAAAAATGCCAAAAAACCGACTTGCTTCAGCAGTACAATTCTGGTGCTGTAGTTGTAGGAGATGTCTCAAAACGTCATCAGGAGTCCCTACAAAACCTAAAAATGGCATAAAAAACTTTTTTTGGGAAAACTTTTTTTTTACAAAAAAAAATTCAAAAAACAGACTTGCTTCAGCAGCACAATTCTGGTGCTGTAGTTGTAGGAGATGTCTCAAAACGTCATCAGGAGTCCCGACTAAACCCGTAAATGTAAGAAAATGTAAGAAAATGCATTTTTTAAGAAAAACATTTTTTGCTAAAATGTCGTAAGGGGGGACCCTGTCGTAAAAATGCCAAAAAACCGACTTGCTTCAGCAGTACAATTCTGGTGCTGTAGTTGTAGGAGATGTCTCAAAACGTCATCAGGAGTCCCTACAAAACCTAAAAATGGCATAAAATGCTTTTTTTGGGAAAACTTTTTTTTTACAAAAAAAAATTCAAAAAACAGACTTGCTTCAGCAGCACAATTCTGGTGCTGTAGTTGTAGGAGATGTCTCAAAACGTCATCAGGAGTCCCGACTAAACCCGTAAATGTAAGAAAATGTAAGAAAATGCATTTTTTAAGAAAAACATTTTTTGCTAAAATGTCGTAAGGGGGGACCCTGTCGTAAAAATGCCAAAAAACCGACTTGCTTCAGCAGTACAATTCTGGTGCTGTAGTTGTAGGAGATGTCTCAAAACGTCATCAGGAGTCCCTACAAAACCTAAAAATGGCATAAAATGCTTTTTTTGGGAAAACTTTTTTTTTACAAAAAAAATTTCCAAAAAACGGACTTGCTTCAGCAGCACAATTCTGATGCTGTAGTTGTAGGAGATGTCTCAAAACGTCATCAGGAGTCCCGACTAAACCCGTAAATGTAAGAAAATGTAAGAAAATGCATTTTTTAAGAAAAACATTTTTTGCTAAAATGTCGTAAGGGGGGACCCTGTCGTAAAAATGCCAAAAAACGGACTTGCTTAAGCAGTACAATTCTGGTGCTGTAGTTGTAGGAGATGTCTCAAAACGTCATCAGGAGTCCCTACAAAACCTAAAAATGGCATAAAATGCTTTTTTTGGGAAAACTTTTTTTTTACAAAATTTTTTTCCAATAAACGGACTTGCTTCAGCAGCACAATTCTGGTGCTGTAGTTGTAGGAGATGTCTCAAAACGTCATCAGGAGTCCCGACTAAACCCGTAAATGTAAGAAAATGTAAGAAAATGCATTTTTTAAGAAAAACATTTTTTGCTAAAATGTCGTAAGGGGGGACCCTGTCGTAAAAATGCCAAAAAACCGACTTGCTTCAGCAGTACAATTCTGGTGCTGTAGTTGTAGGAGATGTCTCAAAACGTCATCAGGAGTCCCTATAAAACCTAAAAATGGCATAAAATGCTTTTTTTGGGAAAACTTTTTTTTTACAAAAATTTTTTCCAAAAAACGGACTTGCTTCAGCAGCACAATTCTGGTGCTGTAGTTGTAGGAGATGTCTCAAAACGTCATCAGGAGTCCCGACTAAACCCGTAAATGTAACAAAATGTAAGAAAATGCATTTTTTAAGAAAAACATTTTTTGCTAAAATGTCGTAAGGGGGGACCCTGTCGTAAAAATGCCAAAAAACCGACTTGCTTCAGCAGTACAATTCTGGTGCTGTAGTTGTAGGAGATGTCTCAAAACGTCATCAGGAGTCCCTACAAAACCTAAAAATGGCATAAAATGCTTTTTTTGGGAAAACTTTTTTTTTACAAAAAAAAATTCAAAAAACAGACTTGCTTCAGCAGCACAATTCTGGTGCTGTAGTTGTAGGAGATGTCTCAAAACGTCATCAGGAGTCCCGACTAAACCCGTAAATGTAAGAAAATGTAAGAAAATGCATTTTTTACGAAAAACATTTTTTGCTAAAATGTCGTAAGGGGGGACCCTGTCGTAAAAATGCCAAAAAACGGACTTGCTTCAGCAGTACAATTCTGGTGCTGTAGTTGTAGGAGATGTCTCAAAACGTCATCAGGAGTCCCTACAAAACCTAAAAATGGCATAAAATGCTTTTTTTGGGAAAACTTTTTTTTTACAAAAAAAATTTCCAAAAAACGGACTTGCTTCAGCAGCACAATTCTGGTGCTGTAGTTGTAGGAGATGTCTCAAAACGTCATCAGGAGTCCCGACTAAACCCGTACATGTAAGAAAATGCATTTTTACGAAAAACATTTTTTGCTAAAATGTCGTAAGGGGGGACCCTGTCGTAAAAATGCCAAAAAACGGACTTGCTTCAGCAGTACAATTCTGGTGCTGTAGTTGTAGGAGATGTCTCAAAACGTCATCAGGAGTCCCTACAAAACCTAAAAATGGCATAAAATGCTTTTTTTGGGAAAACTTTTTTTTTACAAAAAAAATTCCAAAAAACAGACTTGCTTCAGCAGCACAATTCTGGTGCTGTAGTTGTAGGAGATGTCTCAAAACGTCATCAGGAGTCCCGACTAAACCCGTAAATGTAAGAAAATGTAAGAAAATGCATTTTTTAAGAAAAACATTTTTTGCTAAAATGTCGTAAGGGGGGACCCTGTCGTAAAAATGCCAAAAAACCGACTTGCTTCAGCAGTACAATTCTGGTGCTGTAGTTGTAGGAGATGTCTCAAAACGTCATCAGGAGTCCCTATAAAACCTAAAAATGGCATAAAATGCTTTTTTTGGGAAGACCTTTTTTTTACAAAAAAAAATTCCAAAAAACGGACTTGCTTCAGCAGCACAATTCTGGTGCTGTAGTTGTAGGAGATGTCTCAAAACGTCATCAGGAGTCCCGACTAAACCCGTAAATGTAAGAAAATGCATTTTTTACGAAAAACATTTTTTGCTAAAATGTCGTAAGGGGGGACCCTGTCGTAAAAATTCCAAAAAACTGACTTGCTTCAGCAGCACAATTCTGGTGCTGTAGTTGTAGGAGATGTCTCAAAACGTCATCAGGAGTCCCTACAAAACCTAAAAATGGCATAAAATGCTTTTTTTGGGAAAACTTTTTTTTTACAAATTTTTTTTCCAAAAAACGGACTTGCTTCAGCAGCACAATTCTGGTGCTCTAGTTGTAGGAGATGTCTCAAAACGTCATCAGGAGTCCCGACTAAACCCGTAAATGTAAGAAAATGTAAGAAAATGCATTTTTTAAGAAAAACATTTTTTGCTAAAATGTCGTAAGGGGGGACCCTGTCGTAAAAATGCCAAAAAACCGACTTGCTTCAGCAGTACAATTCTGGTGCTGTAGTTGTAGGAGATGTCTCAAAACGTCATCAGGAGTCCCTACAAAACCTAAAAATGGCATAAAAAACTTTTTTTGGGAAAACCTTTTTTTTACAAAAAAAAATTCAAAAAACAGACTTGCTTCAGCAGCACAATTCTGGTGCTGTAGTTGTAGGAGATGTCTCAAAACGTCATCAGGAGTCCCGACTAAACCCGTAAATGTAAGAAAATGTAAGAAAATGCATTTTTTAAGAAAAACGTTTTTTGCTAAAATGTCGTAAGGGGGGACCCTGTCGTAAAAATGCCAAAAAACGGACTTGCTTCAGCAGTACAATTCTGGTGCTGTAGTTGTAGGAGATGTCTCAAAACGTCATCAGGAGTCCCTACAAAACCTAAAAATGGCATAAAATGCTTTTTTTGGGAAAACTTTTTTTTTACAAAAATTTTTTCCAAAAAACGGACTTGCTTCAGCAGCACAATTCTGGTGCTGTAGTTGTAGGAGATGTCTCAAAACGTCATCAGGAGTCCCGACTAAACCCGTACATGTAAGAAAATGCATTTTTACGAAAAACATTTTTTGCTAAAATGTCGTAAGGGGGGACCCTGTCGTAAAAATGCCAAAAAACGGACTTGCTTCAGCAGTACAATTCTGGTGCTGTAGTTGTAGGAGATGTCTCAAAACGTCATCAGGAGTCCCTACAAAACCTAAAAATGGCATAAAATGCTTTTTTTGGGAAAACTTTTTTTTTACAAAAAAAATTCCAAAAAACAGACTTGCTTCAGCAGCACAATTCTGGTGCTGTAGTTGTAGGAGATGTCTCAAAACGTCATCAGGAGTCCCGACTAAACCCGTAAATGTAAGAAAATGTAAGAAAATGCATTTTTTACGAAAAACATTTTTTGCTAAAATGTCGTAAGGGGGGACCCTGTCGTAAAAATGCCAAAAAACCGACTTGCTTCAGCAGTACAATTCTGGTGCTGTAGTTGTAGGAGATGTCTCAAAACGTCATCAGGAGTCCCTATAAAACCTAAAAATGGCATAAAATGCTTTTATAAAATGCTTTTTTTGGGAAGACCTTTTTTTTACAAAAAAAAATTCAAAAAACGGACTTGCTTCAGCAGCACAATTCTGGTGCTGTAGTTGTAGGAGATGTCTCAAAACGTCATCAGGAGTCCCGACTAAACCCGTAAATGTAAGAAAATGCATTTTTTACGAAAAACATTTTTTGCTAAAATGTCGTAAGGGGGGACCCTGTCGTAAAATTCCAAAAAACTGACTTGCTTCAGCAGCACAATTCTGGTGCTGTAGTTGTAGGAGATGTCTCAAAACGTCATCAGGAGTCCCTACAAAACCTAAAAATGGCATAAAATGCTTTTTTTGGGAAACTTTTTTTTTACAAAATTTTTTCCAAAAAACGGACTTGCTTCAGCAGCACAATTCTGGTGCTCTAGTTGTAGGAGATGTCTCAAAACGTCATCAGGAGTCCCGACTAAACCCGTAATGTAAGAAAATGTAGAAAATGCATTTTTTAAGAAAACATTTTTTGCTAAAATGTCGTAAGGGGGGACCCTGTCGTAAAAATGCCAAAAAACCGACTTGCTTCAGCAGTACAATTCTGGTGCTGTAGTTGTAGGAGATGTCTCAAAACGTCATCAGGAGTCCCTACAAAACCTAAAAATGGCATAAAATGCTTTTTTGGGAAACTTTTTTTTTACAAAATTTTTTTCCAAAAAACGGACTTGCTTCAGCAGCACAATTCTGGTGCTCTAGTTGTAGGAGATGTCTCAAAACGTCATCAGGAGTCCCGACTAAACCCGTAAATGTAAGAAAATGTAAGAAAATGCATTTTTTAAGAAAAACATTTTTTGCTAAAATGTCGTAAGGGGGGACCCTGTCGTAAAAATGCCAAAAAACCCGACTTGCTTCAGCAGTACAATTCTGGTGCTGTAGTTGTAGGAGATGTCTCAAAACGTCATCAGGAGTCCTACAAAACCTAAAATGGCATAAAAACTTTTTTTGGGAAAACCTTTTTTTTACAAAAAAAAATTCAAAAAACAGACTTGCTTCAGCAGCACAATTCTGGTGCTGTAGTTGTAGGAGATGTCTCAAAACGTCATCAGGAGTCCCGACTAAACCCGTAAATGTAAGAAATGTAAGAAATGCATTTTTTAAGAAAAACGTTTTTTGCTAAAATGTCGTAAGGGGGGACCCTGTCGTAAAAATGCCAAAAAACGGACTTGCTTCAGCAGTACAATTCTGGTGCTGTAGTTGTAGGAGATGTCTCAAAACGTCATCAGGAGTCCCTACAAAACCTAAAAATGGCATAAAATGCTTTTTTTGGGAAAACTTTTTTTTTACAAAAAATTTTTCCAAAAACGGACTTGCTTCAGCAGCACAATTCTGGTGCTGTAGTTGTAGGAGATGTCTCAAAACGTCATCAGGAGTCCCGACTAAACCCGTACATGTAAGAAAATGCATTTTTACGAAAAACATTTTTTGCTAAAATGTCGTAAGGGGGGACCCTGTCGTAAAAATGCCAAAAAACGGACTTGCTTCAGCAGTACAATTCTGGTGCTGTAGTTGTAGGAGATGTCTCAAAACGTCATCAGGAGTCCCTACAAAACCTAAAAATGGCATAAAATGCTTTTTTTGGGAAAACTTTTTTTTTACAAAAAAAATTCCAAAAAACAGACTTGCTTCAGCAGCACAATTCTGGTGCTGTAGTTGTAGGAGATGTCTCAAAACGTCATCAGGAGTCCCGACTAAACCCGTAAATGTAAGAAAATGTAAGAAAATGCATTTTTTAAGAAAAACATTTTTTGCTAAAATGTCGTAAGGGGGGACCCTGTCGTAAAAATGCCAAAAAACCGACTTGCTTCAGCAGTACACTTCTGGTGCTGTAGTTGTAGGAGATGTCTCAAAACGTCATCAGGAGTCCCTATAAAACCTAAAAATGGCATAAAATGCTTTTTTTGGGAAAACCTTTTTTTTACAAAAAAAAATTCCAAAAAACGGACTTGCTTCAGCAGCACAATTCTGGTGCTGTAGTTGTAGGAGATGTCTCAAAACGTCATCAGGAGTCCCGACTAAACCCGTAAATGTAAGAAAATGCATTTTTTACGAAAAACATTTTTTGCTAAAATGTCGTAAGGGGGGACCCTGTCGTAAAAATTCCAAAAAACTGACTTGCTTCAGCAGCACAATTCTGGTGCTGTAGTTGTAGGAGATGTCTCAAAACGTCATCAGGAGTCCCTACAAAACCTAAAAATGGCATAAAATGCTTTTTTTGGGAAAACTTTTTTTTTACAAAATTTTTTTCCAAAAAACGGACTTGCTTCAGCAGCACAATTCTGGTGCTCTAGTTGTAGGAGATGTCTCAAAACGTCATCAGGAGTCCCGACTAAACCCGTAAATGTAAGAAAATGTAAGAAAATGCATTTTTTAAGAAAAACATTTTTTGCTAAAATGTCGTAAGGGGGGACCCTGTCGTAAAAATGCCAAAAAACCGACTTGCTTCAGCAGTACAATTCTGGTGCTGTAGTTGTAGGAGATGTCTCAAAACGTCAGCAGGAGTCCCTACAAAACCTAAAAATGGCATAAAATGCTTTTTTTGGGAAAACTTTTTTTTTACAAAAAAAAATTCAAAAAACAGACTTGCTTCAGCAGCACAATTCTGGTGCTGTAGTTGTAGGAGATGTCTCAAAACGTCATCAGGAGTCCCGACTAAACCCGTAAATGTAAGAAAATGTAAGAAAATGCATTTTTTAAGAAAAACATTTTTTGCTAAAATGTCGTAAGGGGGGACCCTGTCGTAAAAATGCCAAAAAACGGACTTGCTTCAGCAGTACAATTCTGGTGCTGTAGTTGTAGGAGATGTCTCAAAACGTCATCAGGAGTCCCTATAAAACCTAAAAATGGCATAAAATGCTTTTTTTGGGAAAACCTTTTTTTTACAAAAAAAAATTCCAAAAAACGGACTTGCTTCAGCAGCACAATTCTGGTGCTGTAGTTGTAGGAGATGTCTCAAAACGTCATCAGGAGTCCCGACTAAACCCGTAAAAGTAAGAAAATGTAAGAAAATGCATTTTTTACGAAAAACATTTTTTGCTAAAATGTCGTAAGGGGGGACCCTGTCGTAAAAATGCCAAAAAAACGACTTGCTTCAGCAGTACAATTCTGGTGCTGTAGTTGTAGGAGATGTCTCAAAACGTCATCAGGAGTCCCTACAAAACCTAAAAATGGCATAAAATGCTTTTTTTGGGAAAACTTTTTTTTTTACAAAATTTTTTTCAAAAAACAGACTTGCTTCAGCAGCACAATTCTGGTGCTGTAGTTGTAGGAGATGTCTCAAAACGTCATCAGGAGTCCCGACTAAACCCGTAAATGTAAGAAAATGTAAGAAAATGCATTTTTTAAGAAAAACATTTTTTGCTAAAATGTCGTAAGGGGGGACCCTGTCGTAAAAATGCCAAAAAACCGACTTGCTTCAGCAGTACAATTCTGGTGCTGTAGTTGTAGGAGATGTCTCAAAACGTCATCAGGAGTCCCTACAAAACCTAAAAATGGCATAAAATGCTTTTTTTGGGAAAACTTTTTTTTTACAAAAAAAATTTCAAAAAACAGACTTGCTTCAGCAGCACAATTCTGGTGCTGTAGTTGTAGGAGATGTCTCAAAACGTCATCAGGAGTCCCGACTAAACCCGTAAATGTAAGAAAATGTAAGAAAATGCATTTTTTAAGAAAAACATTTTTTGCTAAAATGTCGTAAGGGGGGACCCTGTCGTAAAAATGCCAAAAAACCGACTTGCTTCAGCAGTACAATTCTGGTGCTGTAGTTGTAGGAGATGTCTCAAAACGTCATCAGGAGTCCCTACAAAACCTAAAAATGGCATAAAATGCTTTTTTTGGGAAAACTTTTTTTTTACAAAAAAAATTCCAAAAAACGGACTTGCTTCAGCAGCACAATTCTGATGCTGTAGTTGTAGGAGATGTCTCAAAACGTCATCAGGAGTCCCGACTAAACCCGTAAATGTAAGAAAATGTAAGAAAATGCATTTTTTAAGAAAAACATTTTTTGCTAAAATGTCGTAAGGGGGGACCCTGTCGTAAAAATGCCAAAAAACCGACTTGCTTCAGCAGTACAATTCTGGTGCTGTAGTTGTAGGAGATGTCTCAAAACGTCATCAGGAGTCCCTACAAAACCTAAAAATGGCATAAAATGCTTTTTTTGGGAAAACTTTTTTTTTACAAAAATTTTTTCCAAAAAACGGACTTGCTTCAGCAGCACAATTCTGGTGCTGTAGTTGTAGGAGATATCTCAAAACGTCATCAGGAGTCCCGACTAAACCCGTAAATGTAAGAAAATGTAAGAAAATGCATTTTTTAAGAAAAACATTTTTTGCTAAAATGTCGTAAGGGGGGACCCTGTCGTAAAAATGCCAAAAAACCGACTTGCTTCAGCAGTACAATTCTGGTGCTGTAGTTGTAGGAGATGTCTCAAAACGTCATCAGGAGTCCCTACAAAACCTAAAAATGGCATAAAATGCTTTTTTTGGGAAAACTTTTTTTTTACAAAAAAAAATTCAAAAAACAGACTTGCTTCAGCAGCACAATTCTGGTGCTGTAGTTGTAGGAGATGTCTCAAAACGTCATCAGGAGTCCCGACTAAACCCGTAAATGTAAGAAAATGTAAGAAAATGCATTTTTTAAGAAAAACATTTTTTGCTAAAATGTCGTAAGGGGGGACCCTGTCGTAAAAATGCCAAAAAACCGACTTGCTTCAGCAGTACAATTCTGGTGCTGTAGTTGTAGGAGATGTCTCAAAACGTCATCAGGAGTCCCTATAAAACCTAAAAATGGCATAAAATGCTTTTTTTGGGAAAACCTTTTTTTTACAAAAAAAAATTCCAAAAACGGACTTGCTTCAGCAGCACAATTCTGGTGCTGTAGTTGTAGGAGATGTCTCAAAACGTCATCAGGAGTCCCGACTAAACCCGTAAATGTAAGAAAATGTAAGAAAATGCATTTTTTACGAATAACATTTTTTGCTAAAATGTCGTAAGGGGGGACCCTGTCGTAAAAATTCCAAAAAACTGACTTGCTTCAGCAGCACAATTCTGGTGCTGTAGTTGTAGGAGATGTCTCAAAACGTCATCAGGAGTCCCTACAAAACCTAAAAATGGCATAAAATGCTTTTTTTGGGAAAACTTTTTTTTTACAAAATTTTTTTCCAAAAAACGGACTTGCTTCAGCAGCACAATTCTGGTGCTGTAGTTGTAGGAGATGTCTCAAAACGTCATCAGGAGTCCCGACTAAACCCGTAAATGTAAGAAAATGTAAGAAAATGCATTTTTTAAGAAAAACATTTTTTGCTAAAATGTCGTAAGGGGGGACCCTGTCGTAAAAATGCCAAAAAACCGACTTGCTTCAGCAGTACAATTCTGGTGCTGTAGTTGTAGGAGATGTCTCAAAACGTCATCAGGAGTCCCTACAAAACCTAAAAATGGCATAAAATGCTTTTTTTGGGAAAACTTTTTTTTTACAAAAAAAAATTCAAAAAACAGACTTGCTTCAGCAGCACAATTCTGGTGCTGTAGTTGTAGGAGATGTCTCAAAACGTCATCAGGAGTCCCGACTAAACCCGTAAATGTAAGAAAATGTAAGAAAATGCATTTTTTACGAAAAACATTTTTTGCTAAAATGTCGTAAGGGGGGACCCTGTCGTAAAAATGCCAAAAAACCGACTTGCTTCAGCAGTACAATTCTGGTGCTGTAGTTGTAGGAGATGTCTCAAAACGTCATCAGGAGTCCCTACAAAACCTAAAAATGGCATAAAAAACTTTTTTTGGGAAAACTTTTTTTTTACAAAAAAAAATTCAAAAAACAGACTTGCTTCAGCAGCACAATTCTGGTGCTGTAGTTGTAGGAGATGTCTCAAAACGTCATCAGGAGTCCCGACTAAACCCGTAAATGTAAGAAAATGTAAGAAAATGCATTTTTTAAGAAAAACATTTTTTGCTAAAATGTCGTAAGGGGGGACCCTGTCGTAAAAATGCCAAAAAACCGACTTGCTTCAGCAGTACAATTCTGGTGCTGTAGTTGTAGGAGATGTCTCAAAACGTCATCAGGAGTCCCTACAAAACCTAAAAATGGCATAAAATGCTTTTTTTGGGAAAACTTTTTTTTTACAAAAAAAAATTCAAAAAACAGACTTGCTTCAGCAGCACAATTCTGGTGCTGTAGTTGTAGGAGATGTCTCAAAACGTCATCAGGAGTCCCGACTAAACCCGTAAATGTAAGAAAATGTAAGAAAATGCATTTTTTAAGAAAAACATTTTTTGCTAAAATGTCGTAAGGGGGGACCCTGTCGTAAAAATGCCAAAAAACCGACTTGCTTCAGCAGTACAATTCTGGTGCTGTAGTTGTAGGAGATGTCTCAAAACGTCATCAGGAGTCCCTACAAAACCTAAAAATGGCATAAAATGCTTTTTTTGGGAAAACTTTTTTTTTACAAAAATTTTTTCCAAAAAACGGACTTGCTTCAGCAGCACAATTCTGATGCTGTAGTTGTAGGAGATGTCTCAAAACGTCATCAGGAGTCCCGACTAAACCCGTAAATGTAAGAAAATGTAAGAAAATGCATTTTTTAAGAAAAACATTTTTTGCTAAAATGTCGTAAGGGGGGACCCTGTCGTAAAAATGCCAAAAAACGGACTTGCTTAAGCAGTACAATTCTGGTGCTGTAGTTGTAGGAGATGTCTCAAAACGTCATCAGGAGTCCCTACAAAACCTAAAAATGGCATAAAATGCTTTTTTTGGGAAAACTTTTTTTTTACAAAAATTTTTTCCAATAAACGGACTTGCTTCAGCAGCACAATTCTGGTGCTGTAGTTGTAGGAGATGTCTCAAAACGTCATCAGGAGTCCCGACTAAACCCGTAAATGTAAGAAAATGTAAGAAAATGCATTTTTTAAGAAAAACATTTTTTGCTAAAATGTCGTAAGGGGGGACCCTGTCGTAAAAATGCCAAAAAACCGACTTGCTTCAGCAGTACAATTCTGGTGCTGTAGTTGTAGGAGATGTCTCAAAACGTCATCAGGAGTCCCTATAAAACCTAAAAATGGCATAAAATGCTTTTTTTGGGAAAACCTTTTTTTTACAAAAAAAAATTCCAAAAAACGGACTTGCTTCAGCAGCACAATTCTGGTGCTGTAGTTGTAGGAGATGTCTCAAAACGTCATCAGGAGTCCCGACTAAACCCGTAAATGTAAGAAAATGTAAGAAAATGCATTTTTTACGAAAAACATTTTTTGCTAAAATGTCGTAAGGGGGGACCCTGTCGTAAAAATTCCAAAAAACTGACTTGCTTCAGCAGCACAATTCTGGTGCTGTAGTTGTAGGAGATGTCTCAAAACGTCATCAGGAGTCCCTACAAAACCTAAAAATGGCATAAAATGCTTTTTTTGGGAAAACTTTTTTTTTACAAAATTTTTTTCCAAAAAACGGACTTGCTTCAGCAGCACAATTCTGGTGCTCTAGTTGTAGGAGATGTCTCAAAACGTCATCAGGAGTCCCGACTAAACCCGTAAATGTAAGAAAATGTAAGAAAATGCATTTTTACGAAAAACATTTTTTGCTAAAATGTCGTAAGGGGGGACCCTGTCGTAAAAATGCCAAAAAACGGACTTGCTTCAGCAGTACAATTCTGGTGCTGTAGTTGTAGGAGATGTCTCAAAACGTCATCAGGAGTCCCTACAAAACCTAAAAATGGCATAAAATGCTTTTTTTGGGAAAACTTTTTTTTTACAAAAAAAAATTCCAAAAAACAGACTTGCTTCAGCAGCACAATTCTGGTGCTGTAGTTGTAGGAGATGTCTCAAAACGTCATCAGGAGTCCCGACTAAACCCGTAAATGTAAGAAAATGTAAGAAAATGCATTTTTTAAGAAAAACATTTTTTGCTAAAATGTCGTAAGGGGGGACCCTGTCGTAAAAATGCCAAAAAACCGACTTGCTTCAGCAGTACAATTCTGGTGCTGTAGTTGTAGGAGATGTCTCAAAACGTCATCAGGAGTCCCTATAAAACCTAAAAATGGCATAAAATGCTTTTTTTGGGAAGACCTTTTTTTTACAAAAAAAAATTCCAAAAAACGGACTTGCTTCAGCAGCACAATTCTGGTGCTGTAGTTGTAGGAGATGTCTCAAAACGTCATCAGGAGTCCCGACTAAACCCGTAAATGTAAGAAAATGCATTTTTTACGAAAAACATTTTTTGCTAAAATGTCGTAAGGGGGGACCCTGTCGTAAAAATTCCAAAAAACTGACTTGCTTCAGCAGCACAATTCTGGTGCTGTAGTTGTAGGAGATGTCTCAAAACGTCATCAGGAGTCCCTACAAAACCTAAAAATGGCATAAAATGCTTTTTTTGGGAAAACTTTTTTTTTACAAAATTTTTTTCCAAAAAACGGACTTGCTTCAGCAGCACAATTCTGGTGCTCTAGTTGTAGGAGATGTCTCAAAACGTCATCAGGAGTCCCGACTAAACCCGTAAATGTAAGAAAATGTAAGAAAATGCATTTTTTAAGAAAAACATTTTTTGCTAAAATGTCGTAAGGGGGGACCCTGTCGTAAAAATGCCAAAAAACCGACTTGCTTCAGCAGTACAATTCTGGTGCTGTAGTTGTAGGAGATGTCTCAAAACGTCATCAGGAGTCCCTACAAAACCTAAAAATGGCATAAAAAACTTTTTTTGGGAAAACCTTTTTTTTACAAAAAAAAATTCAAAAAACAGACTTGCTTCAGCAGCACAATTCTGGTGCTGTAGTTGTAGGAGATGTCTCAAAACGTCATCAGGAGTCCCGACTAAACCCGTAAATGTAAGAAAATGTAAGAAAATGCATTTTTTAAGAAAAACGTTTTTTGCTAAAATGTCGTAAGGGGGGACCCTGTCGTAAAAATGCCAAAAAACGGACTTGCTTCAGCAGTACAATTCTGGTGCTGTAGTTGTAGGAGATGTCTCAAAACGTCATCAGGAGTCCCTACAAAACCTAAAAATGGCATAAAATGCTTTTTTTGGGAAAACTTTTTTTTTACAAAAATTTTTTCCAAAAAACGGACTTGCTTCAGCAGCACAATTCTGGTGCTGTAGTTGTAGGAGATGTCTCAAAACGTCATCAGGAGTCCCGACTAAACCCGTACATGTAAGAAAATGCATTTTTACGAAAAACATTTTTTGCTAAAATGTCGTAAGGGGGGACCCTGTCGTAAAAATGCCAAAAAACGGACTTGCTTCAGCAGTACAATTCTGGTGCTGTAGTTGTAGGAGATGTCTCAAAACGTCATCAGGAGTCCCTACAAAACCTAAAAATGGCATAAAATGCTTTTTTTGGGAAAACTTTTTTTTTACAAAAAAAATTCCAAAAAACAGACTTGCTTCAGCAGCACAATTCTGGTGCTGTAGTTGTAGGAGATGTCTCAAAACGTCATCAGGAGTCCCGACTAAACCCGTAAATGTAAGAAAATGTAAGAAAATGCATTTTTTACGAAAAACATTTTTTGCTAAAATGTCGTAAGGGGGGACCCTGTCGTAAAAATGCCAAAAAACCGACTTGCTTCAGCAGTACAATTCTGGTGCTGTAGTTGTAGGAGATGTCTCAAAACGTCATCAGGAGTCCCTATAAAACCTAAAAATGGCATAAAATGCTTTTTTTGGGAAGACCTTTTTTTTACAAAAAAAAATTCCAAAAAACGGACTTGCTTCAGCAGCACAATTCTGGTGCTGTAGTTGTAGGAGATGTCTCAAAACGTCATCAGGAGTCCCGACTAAACCCGTAAATGTAAGAAAATGCATTTTTTACGAAAAACATTTTTTGCTAAAATGTCGTAAGGGGGGACCCTGTCGTAAAAATTCCAAAAAACTGACTTGCTTCAGCAGCACAATTCTGGTGCTGTAGTTGTAGGAGATGTCTCAAAACGTCATCAGGAGTCCCTACAAAACCTAAAAATGGCATAAAATGCTTTTTTTGGGAAAACTTTTTTTTTACAAAATTTTTTTCCAAAAAACGGACTTGCTTCAGCAGCACAATTCTGGTGCTCTAGTTGTAGGAGATGTCTCAAAACGTCATCAGGAGTCCCGACTAAACCCGTAAATGTAAGAAAATGTAAGAAAATGCATTTTTTAAGAAAAACATTTTTTGCTAAAATGTCGTAAGGGGGGACCCTGTCGTAAAAATGCCAAAAAACCGACTTGCTTCAGCAGTACAATTCTGGTGCTGTAGTTGTAGGAGATGTCTCAAAACGTCATCAGGAGTCCCTACAAAACCTAAAAATGGCATAAAAAACTTTTTTTGGGAAAACCTTTTTTTTACAAAAAAAAATTCAAAAAACAGACTTGCTTCAGCAGCACAATTCTGGTGCTGTAGTTGTAGGAGATGTCTCAAAACGTCATCAGGAGTCCCGACTAAACCCGTAAATGTAAGAAAATGTAAGAAAATGCATTTTTTAAGAAAAACGTTTTTTGCTAAAATGTCGTAAGGGGGGACCCTGTCGTAAAAATGCCAAAAAACGGACTTGCTTCAGCAGTACAATTCTGGTGCTGTAGTTGTAGGAGATGTCTCAAAACGTCATCAGGAGTCCCTACAAAACCTAAAAATGGCATAAAATGCTTTTTTTGGGAAAACTTTTTTTTTACAAAAAATTTTTCCAAAAAACGGACTTGCTTCAGCAGCACAATTCTGGTGCTGTAGTTGTAGGAGATGTCTCAAAACGTCATCAGGAGTCCCGACTAAACCCGTACATGTAAGAAAATGCATTTTTACGAAAAACATTTTTTGCTAAAATGTCGTAAGGGGGGACCCTGTCGTAAAAATGCCAAAAAACGGACTTGCTTCAGCAGTACAATTCTGGTGCTGTAGTTGTAGGAGATGTCTCAAAACGTCATCAGGAGTCCCTACAAAACCTAAAAATGGCATAAAATGCTTTTTTTGGGAAAACTTTTTTTTACAAAAAAAATTCCAAAAAACAGACTTGCTTCAGCAGCACAATTCTGGTGCTGTAGTTGTAGGAGATGTCTCAAAACGTCATCAGGAGTCCCGACTAACCCGTAAATGTAAGAAAATGTAAGAAAATGCATTTTTTAAGAAAAACATTTTTGCTAAAATGTCGTAAGGGGGGACCCTGTCGTAAAAATGCCAAAAAACCGACTTGCTTCAGCAGTACACTTCTGGTGCTGTAGTTGTAGGAGATGTCTCAAAACGTCATCAGGAGTCCCTATAAAACCTAAAAATGGCATAAAATGCTTTTTTTGGGAAAACCTTTTTTTACAAAAAAAAATTCCAAAAAACGGACTTGCTTCAGCAGCACAATTCTGGTGCTGTAGTTGTAGGAGATGTCTCAAAACGTCATCAGGAGTCCCGACTAAACCCGTAAATGTAAGAAAATGCATTTTTTACGAAAAACATTTTTGCTAAAATGTCGTAAGGGGGGACCCTGTCGTAAAAATTCCAAAAAACTGACTTGCTTCAGCAGCACAATTCTGGTGCTGTAGTTGTAGGAGATGTCTCAAAACGTCATCAGGAGTCCCTACAAAACCTAAAAATGGCATAAAATGCTTTTTTTGGGAAAACTTTTTTTTTACAAAATTTTTTTCCAAAAAACGGACTTGCTTCAGCAGCACAATTCTGGTGCTCTAGTTGTAGGAGATGTCTCAAAACGTCATCAGGAGTCCCGACTAAACCCGTAAATGTAAGAAAATGTAAGAAAATGCATTTTTTAAGAAAAACATTTTTTGCTAAAATGTCGTAAGGGGGGGACCCTGTCGTAAAAATGCCAAAAAACCGACTTGCTTCAGCAGTACAATTCTGGTGCTGTAGTTGTAGGAGATGTCTCAAAACGTCAGCAGGAGTCCCTACAAAACCTAAAAATGGCATAAATGCTTTTTTTGGGAAAACTTTTTTTTTACAAAAAAAAATTCAAAAAACAGACTTGCTTCAGCAGCACAATTCTGGTGCTGTAGTTGTAGGAGATGTCTCAAAACGTCATCAGGAGTCCCGACTAAACCCGTAAATGTAAGAAAATGTAAGAAAATGCATTTTTTAAGAAAAACATTTTTTGCTAAAATGTCGTAAGGGGGGACCCTGTCGTAAAAATGCCAAAAAACGGACTTGCTTCAGCAGTACAATTCTGGTGCTGTAGTTGTAGGAGATGTCTCAAAACGTCATCAGGAGTCCCTATAAAACCTAAAAATGGCATAAAATGCTTTTTTTGGGAAAACCTTTTTTTTACAAAAAAAAATTCCAAAAAACGGACTTGCTTCAGCAGCACAATTCTGGTGCTGTAGTTGTAGGAGATGTCTCAAAACGTCATCAGGAGTCCCGACTAAACCCGTAAAAGTAAGAAAATGTAAGAAAATGCATTTTTTACGAAAAACATTTTTTGCTAAATGTCGTAAGGGGGGACCCTGTCGTAAAAATGCCAAAAAAAACGACTTGCTTCAGCAGTACAATTCTGGTGCTGTAGTTGTAGGAGATGTCTCAAAACGTCATCAGGAGTCCCTACAAAACCTAAAAATGGCATAAAATGCTTTTTTTGGGAAAACTTTTTTTTTTACAAAATTTTTTTCAAAAAACAGACTTGCTTCAGCAGCACAATTCTGGTGCTGTAGTTGTAGGAGATGTCTCAAAACGTCATCAGGAGTCCCGACTAAACCCGTAAATGTAAGAAAATGTAAGAAAATGCATTTTTAAGAAAAACATTTTTTGCTAAAATGTCGTAAGGGGGGACCCTGTCGTAAAAATGCCAAAAAACCGACTTGCTTCAGCAGTACAATTCTGGTGCTGTAGTTGTAGGAGATGTCTCAAAACGTCATCAGGAGTCCCTACAAAACCTAAAAATGGCATAAAATGCTTTTTTTGGAAAACTTTTTTTTTACAAAAAAAATTTCAAAAAACAGACTTGCTTCAGCAGCACAATTCTGGTGCTGTAGTTGTAGGAGATGTCTCAAAACGTCATCAGGAGTCCCGACTAAACCCGTAAATGTAAGAAAATGTAAGAAAATGCATTTTTTAAGAAAAACATTTTTGCTAAAATGTCGTAAGGGGGGACCCTGTCGTAAAAATGCCAAAAAACCGACTTGCTTCAGCAGTACAATTCTGGTGCTGTAGTTGTAGGAGATGTCTCAAAACGTCATCAGGAGTCCCTACAAAACCTAAAATGGCATAAAATGCTTTTTTTGGGAAAACTTTTTTTTTACAAAAAAAATTTCCAAAAAACGGACTTGCTTCAGCAGCACAATTCTGATGCTGTAGTTGTAGGAGATGTCTCAAAACGTCATCAGGAGTCCCGACTAAACCCGTAAATGTAAGAAAATGTAAGAAATGCATTTTTTAAGAAAAACATTTTTTGCTAAAATGTCGTAAGGGGGGACCCTGTCGTAAAAATGCCAAAAACCGACTTGCTTCAGCAGTACAATTCTGGTGCTGTAGTTGTAGGAGATGTCTCAAAACGTCATCAGGAGTCCCTACAAAACCTAAAAATGGCATAAAATGCTTTTTTTGGGAAAACTTTTTTTTTACAAAAATTTTTCCAAAAAACGGACTTGCTTCAGCAGCACAATTCTGGTGCTGTAGTTGTAGGAGATATCTCAAAACGTCATCAGGAGTCCCGACTAAACCCGTAAATGTAAGAAAATGTAAGAAAATGCATTTTTTAAGAAAAACATTTTTTGCTAAAATGTCGTAAGGGGGGACCCTGTCGTAAAAATGCCAAAAAACCGACTTGCTTCAGCAGTACAATTCTGGTGCTGTAGTTGTAGGAGATGTCTCAAAACGTCATCAGGAGTCCCTACAAAACCTAAAAATGGCATAAAATGCTTTTTTTGGGAAACTTTTTTTTTACAAAAAAAAATTCAAAAAACAGACTTGCTTCAGCAGCACAATTCTGGTGCTGTAGTTGTAGGAGATGTCTCAAAACGTCATCAGGAGTCCCGACTAAACCCGTAAATGTAAGAAAATGTAAGAAAATGCATTTTTTAAGAAAAACATTTTTTGCTAAAATGTCGTAAGGGGGGACCCTGTCGTAAAAATGCCAAAAAACCGACTTGCTTCAGCAGTACAATTCTGGTGCTGTAGTTGTAGGAGATGTCTCAAAACGTCATCAGGAGTCCCTATAAAACCTAAAAATGGCATAAAATGCTTTTTTTGGGAAAACCTTTTTTTTACAAAAAAAAATTCCAAAAAACGGACTTGCTTCAGCAGCACAATTCTGGTGCTGTAGTTGTAGGAGATGTCTCAAAACGTCATCAGGAGTCCCGACTAAACCCGTAAATGTAAGAAAATGTAAGAAAATGCATTTTTTACGAATAACATTTTTTGCTAAAATGTCGTAAGGGGGGACCCTGTCGTAAAAATTCCAAAAAACTGACTTGCTTCAGCAGCACAATTCTGGTGCTGTAGTTGTAGGAGATGTCTCAAAACGTCATCAGGAGTCCCTACAAAACCTAAAAATGGCATAAAATGCTTTTTTTGGGAAAACTTTTTTTTACAAAATTTTTTTCCAAAAAACGGACTTGCTTCAGCAGCACAATTCTGGTGCTGTAGTTGTAGGAGATGTCTCAAAACGTCATCAGGAGTCCCGACTAAACCCGTAAATGTAAGAAAATGTAAGAAAATGCATTTTTTAAGAAAAACATTTTTTGCTAAAATGTCGTAAGGGGGGACCCTGTCGTAAAAATGCCAAAAAACCGACTTGCTTCAGCAGTACAATTCTGGTGCTGTAGTTGTAGGAGATGTCTCAAAACGTCATCAGGAGTCCCTACAAAACCTAAAAATGGCATAAAATGCTTTTTTTGGGAAAACTTTTTTTTTACAAAAAAAAATTCAAAAAACAGACTTGCTTCAGCAGCACAATTCTGGTGCTGTAGTTGTAGGAGATGTCTCAAAACGTCATCAGGAGTCCCGACTAAACCCGTAAATGTAAGAAAATGTAAGAAAATGCATTTTTTACGAAAAACATTTTTTGCTAAAATGTCGTAAGGGGGGACCCTGTCGTAAAAATGCCAAAAAACCGACTTGCTTCAGCAGTACAATTCTGGTGCTGTAGTTGTAGGAGATGTCTCAAAACGTCATCAGGAGTCCCTACAAAACCTAAAAATGGCATAAAAAACTTTTTTTGGAAAACTTTTTTTTACAAAAAAAAATTCAAAAAACAGACTTGCTTCAGCAGCACAATTCTGGTGCTGTAGTTGTAGGAGATGTCTCAAAACGTCATCAGGAGTCCCGACTAAACCCGTAAATGTAAGAAAATGTAAGAAAATGCATTTTTTAAGAAAAACATTTTTGCTAAAATGTCGTAAGGGGGGACCCTGTCGTAAAAATGCCAAAAAACCGACTTGCTTCAGCAGTACAATTCTGGTGCTGTAGTTGTAGGAGATGTCTCAAAACGTCATCAGGAGTCCCTACAAAACCTAAAATGGCATAAAATGCTTTTTTTGGGAAAACTTTTTTTTTACAAAAAAAAATTCAAAAACAGACTTGCTTCAGCAGCACAATTCTGGTGCTGTAGTTGTAGGAGATGTCTCAAAACGTCATCAGGAGTCCCGACTAAACCCGTAAATGTAAGAAAATGTAAGAAAATGCATTTTTTAAGAAAAACATTTTTTGCTAAAATGTCGTAAGGGGGGACCCTGTCGTAAAAATGCCAAAAAACCGACTTGCTTCAGCAGTACAATTCTGGTGCTGTAGTTGTAGGAGATGTCTCAAAACGTCATCAGGAGTCCCTACAAAACCTAAAAATGGCATAAAATGCTTTTTTTGGGAAAACTTTTTTTTTACAAAAATTTTTCCAAAAAACGGACTTGCTTCAGCAGCACAATTCTGATGCTGTAGTTGTAGGAGATGTCTCAAAACGTCATCAGGAGTCCCGACTAAACCCGTAAATGTAAGAAAATGCATTTTTTAAGAAAAACATTTTTTGCTAAAATGTCGCCCTGTCGTAAAAATGCCAAAAAACGGACTTGCTTAAGCAGTACAATTCTGGTGCTGTAGTTGTAGGAGATGTCTCAAAACGTCATCAGGAGTCCCTACAAAACCTAAAAATGGCATAAAATGCTTTTTTTGGGAAAACTTTTTTTTTACAAAAATTTTTTCCAATAAACGGACTTGCTTCAGCAGCACAATTCTGGTGCTGTAGTTGTAGGAGATGTCTCAAAACGTCATCAGGAGTCCCGACTAAACCCGTAAATGTAAGAAAATGTAAGAAAATGCATTTTTTAAGAAAAACATTTTTTGCTAAAATGTCGTAAGGGGGGACCCTGTCGTAAAAATGCCAAAAAACCGACTTGCTTCAGCAGTACAATTCTGGTGCTGTAGTTGTAGGAGATGTCTCAAAACGTCATCAGGAGTCCCTATAAAACCTAAAAATGGCATAAAATGCTTTTTTTGGGAAAACCTTTTTTTTACAAAAAAAAATTCCAAAAAACGGACTTGCTTCAGCAGCACAATTCTGGTGCTGTAGTTGTAGGAGATGTCTCAAAACGTCATCAGGAGTCCCGACTAAACCCGTAAATGTAAGAAAATGTAAGAAAATGCATTTTTTACGAAAAACATTTTTTGCTAAAATGTCGTAAGGGGGGACCCTGTCGTAAAAATTCCAAAAAACTGACTTGCTTCAGCAGCACAATTCTGGTGCTGTAGTTGTAGGAGATGTCTCAAAACGTCATCAGGAGTCCCTACAAAACCTAAAAATGGCATAAAATGCTTTTTTTGGGAAAACTTTTTTTTTACAAAATTTTTTTCCAAAAAACGGACTTGCTTCAGCAGCACAATTCTGGTGCTGTAGTTGTAGGAGATGTCTCAAAACGTCATCAGGAGTCCCGACTAAACCCGTAAATGTAAGAAAATGTAAGAAAATGCATTTTTTAAGAAAAACATTTTTTGCTAAAATGTCGTAAGGGGGGACCCTGTCGTAAAAATGCCAAAAAACCGACTTGCTTCAGCAGTACAATTCTGGTGCTGTAGTTGTAGGAGATGTCTCAAAACGTCATCAGGAGTCCCTACAAAACCTAAAAATGGCATAAAAAACTTTTTTTGGGAAAACCTTTTTTTTACAAAAAAAAATTCAAAAAACAGACTTGCTTCAGCAGCACAATTCTGGTGCTGTAGTTGTAGGAGATGTCTCAAAACGTCATCAGGAGTCCCGACTAAACCCGTAAATGTAAGAAAATGTAAGAAAATGCATTTTTTAAGAAAAACATTTTTTGCTAAAATGTCGTAAGGGGGGACCCTGTCGTAAAAATGCCAAAAAACGGACTTGCTTCAGCAGTACAATTCTGGTGCTGTAGTTGTAGGAGATGTCTCAAAACGTCATCAGGAGTCCCTACAAAACCTAAAAATGGCATAAAATGCTTTTTTTGGGAAAACTTTTTTTTTACAAAATTTTTTTCCAAAAAACGGACTTGCTTCAGCAGCACAATTCTGGTGCTGTAGTTGTAGGAGATGTCTCAAAACGTCATCAGGAGTCCCGACTAAACCCGTACATGTAAGAAAATGCATTTTTACGAAAAACATTTTTTGCTAAAATGTCGTAAGGGGGGACCCTGTCGTAAAAATGCCAAAAAACGGACTTGCTTCAGCAGTACAATTCTGGTGCTGTAGTTGTAGGAGATGTCTCAAAACGTCATCAGGAGTCCCTACAAAACCTAAAAATGGCATAAAATGCTTTTTTTGGGAAAACTTTTTTTTTACAAAAAAAATTCCAAAAAACAGACTTGCTTCAGCAGCACAATTCTGGTGCTGTAGTTGTAGGAGATGTCTCAAAACGTCATCAGGAGTCCCGACTAAACCCGTAAATGTAAGAAAATGTAAGAAAATGCATTTTTTAAGAAAAACATTTTTTGCTAAAATGTCGTAAGGGGGGACCCTGTCGTAAAAATGCCAAAAAACCGACTTGCTTCAGCAGTACACTTCTGGTGCTGTAGTTGTAGGAGATGTCTCAAAACGTCATCAGGAGTCCCTATAAAACCTAAAAATGGCATAAAATGCTTTTTTTGGGAAAACCTTTTTTTTACAAAAAAAAATTCCAAAAAACGGACTTGCTTCAGCAGCACAATTCTGGTGCTGTAGTTGTAGGAGATGTCTCAAAACGTCATCAGGAGTCCCGACTAAACCCGTAAATGTAAGAAAATGCATTTTTTACGAAAAACATTTTTTGCTAAAATGTCGTAAGGGGGGACCCTGTCGTAAAAATTCCAAAAAACTGACTTGCTTCAGCAGCACAATTCTGGTGCTGTAGTTGTAGGAGATGTCTCAAAACGTCATCAGGAGTCCCTACAAAACCTAAAAATGGCATAAAATGCTTTTTTTGGGAAAACTTTTTTTTTACAAAATTTTTTTCCAAAAAACGGACTTGCTTCAGCAGCACAATTCTGGTGCTCTAGTTGTAGGAGATGTCTCAAAACGTCATCAGGAGTCCCGACTAAACCCGTAAATGTAAGAAAATGTAAGAAAATGCATTTTTTAAGAAAAACATTTTTTGCTAAAATGTCGTAAAAATGCCAAAAAACCGACTTGCTTCAGCAGTACAATTCTGGTGCTGTAGTTGTAGGAGATGTCTCAAAACGTCAGCAGGAGTCCCTACAAAACCTAAAAATGGCATAAAATGCTTTTTTTGGGAAAACTTTTTTTTTACAAAAAAAAATTCAAAAAACAGACTTGCTTCAGCAGCACAATTCTGGTGCTGTAGTTGTAGGAGATGTCTCAAAACGTCATCAGGAGTCCCTACAAAACCTAAAAATGGCATAAAATGCTTTTTTTGGGAAAACTTTTTTTTTACAAAAAAAAATTCAAAAAACAGACTTGCTTCAGCAGCACAATTCTGGTGCTGTAGTTGTAGGAGATGTCTCAAAACGTCATCAGGAGTCCCGACTAAACCCGTAAATGTAAGAAAATGTAAGAAAATGCATTTTTTAAGAAAAACATTTTTTGCTAAAATGTCGTAAGGGGGGACCCTGTCGTAAAAATGCCAAAAAACGGACTTGCTTCAGCAGTACAATTCTGGTGCTGTAGTTGTAGGAGATGTCTCAAAACGTCATCAGGAGTCCCTATAAAACCTAAAAATGGCATAAAATGGTTTTTTTGGGAAAACCTTTTTTTTACAAAAAAAAATTCCAAAAAACGGACTTGCTTCAGCAGCACAATTCTGGTGCTGTAGTTGTAGGAGATGTCTCAAAACGTCATCAGGAGTCCCGACTAAACCCGTAAAAGTAAGAAAATGTAAGAAAATGCATTTTTTACGAAAAACATTTTTTGCTAAAATGTCGTAAGGGGGGACCCTGTCGTAAAAATGCCAAAAAAACGACTTGCTTCAGCAGTACAATTCTGGTGCTGTAGTTGTAGGAGATGTCTCAAAACGTCATCAGGAGTCCCTACAAAACCTAAAAATGGCATAAAATGCTTTTTTTGGGAAAACTTTTTTTTTACAAAATTTTTTCAAAAAACAGACTTGCTTCAGCAGCACAATTCTGGTGCTGTAGTTGTAGGAGATGTCTCAAAACGTCATCAGGAGTCCCGACTAAACCCGTAAATGTAAGAAAATGCATTTTTTAAGAAAAACATTTTTTGCTAAAATGTCGTAAGGGGGGACCCTGTCGTAAAAATGCCAAAAAACCGACTTGCTTCAGCAGTACAATTCTGGTGCTGTAGTTGTAGGAGATGTCTCAAAACGTCATCAGGAGTCCCTACAAAACCTAAAAATGGCATAAAATGCTTTTTTTGGGAAAACTTTTTTTTTACAAAAAAAAATTCAAAAAACAGACTTGCTTCAGCAGCACAATTCTGGTGCTGTAGTTGTAGGAGATGTCTCAAAACGTCATCAGGAGTCCCGACTAAACCCGTAAATGTAAGAAAATGTAAGAAAATGCATTTTTTAAGAAAAACATTTTTTGCTAAAATGTCGTAAGGGGGGAGGGACCCTGTCGTAAAAATGCCAAAAAACCGACTTGCTTCAGCAGTACAATTCTGGTGCTGTAGTTGTAGGAGATGTCTCAAAACGTCATCAGGAGTCCCTACAAAACCTAAAAATGGCATAAAATGCTTTTTTTGGGAAAACTTTTTTTTTACAAAAATTTTTTCCAAAAAACGGACTTGCTTCAGCAACACAATTCTGATGCTGTAGTTGTAGGAGATGTCTCAAAACGTCATCAGGAGTCCCGACTAAACCCGTAAATGTAAGAAAATGTAAGAAAATGCATTTTTTAAGAAAAACATTTTTTGCTAAAATGTCGTAAGGGGGGACCCTGTCGTAAAAATGCCAAAAAACGGACTTGCTTCAGCAGTACAATTCTGGTGCTGTAGTTGTAGGAGATGTCTCAAAACGTCATCAGGAGTCCCTACAAAACCTAAAAATGGCATAAAATGCTTTTTTTGGGAAAACTTTTTTTTTACAAAAAAAAATTCCAAAAAACGGACTTGCTTCAGCAGCACAATTCTGGTGCTGTAGTTGTAGGAGATGTCTCAAAACGTCATCAGGAGTCCCGACTAAACCCGTACATGTAAGAAAATGCATTTTTACGAAAAACATTTTTTGCTAAAATGTCGTAAGGGGGGACCCTGTCGTAAAAATGCCAAAAAACGGACTTGCTTCAGCAGTACAATTCTGGTGCTGTAGTTGTAGGAGATGTCTCAAAACGTCATCAGGAGTCCCTACAAAACCTAAAAATGGCATAAAATGCTTTTTTTGGGAAAACTTTTTTTTTACAAAAAAAATTCCAAAAAACAGACTTGCTTCAGCAGCACAATTCTGGTGCTGTAGTTGTAGGAGATGTCTCAAAACGTCATCAGGAGTCCCGACTAAACCCGTAAATGTAAGAAAATGTAAGAAAATGCATTTTTTAAGAAAAACATTTTTTGCTAAAATGTCGTAAGGGGGGACCCTGTCGTAAAAATGCCAAAAAACCGACTTGCTTCAGCAGTACACTTCTGGTGCTGTAGTTGTAGGAGATGTCTCAAAACGTCATCAGGAGTCCCTATAAAACCTAAAAATGGCATAAAATGCTTTTTTTGGGAAAACCTTTTTTTTACAAAAAAAAATTCCAAAAAACGGACTTGCTTCAGCAGCACAATTCTGGTGCTGTAGTTGTAGGAGATGTCTCAAAACGTCATCAGGAGTCCCGACTAAACCCGTAAATGTAAGAAAATGCATTTTTTACGAAAAACATTTTTTGCTAAAATGTCGTAAGGGGGGACCCTGTCGTAAAAATTCCAAAAAACTGACTTGCTTCAGCAGCACAATTCTGGTGCTGTAGTTGTAGGAGATGTCTCAAAACGTCATCAGGAGTCCCTACAAAACCTAAAAATGGCATAAAATGCTTTTTTTGGGAAAACTTTTTTTTTACAAAAATTTTTTCCAAAAAACGGACTTGCTTCAGCAGCACAATTCTGGTGCTCTAGTTGTAGGAGATGTCTCAAAACGTCATCAGGAGTCCCGACTAAACCCGTAAATGTAAGAAAATGTAAGAAAATGCATTTTTTAAGAAAAACATTTTTTGCTAAAATGTCGTAAGGGGGGACCCTGTCGTAAAAATGCCAAAAAACCGACTTGCTTCAGCAGTACAATTCTGGTGCTGTAGTTGTAGGAGATGTCTCAAAACGTCAGCAGGAGTCCCTACAAAACCTAAAAATGGCATAAAATGCTTTTTTTGGGAAAACTTTTTTTTTACAAAAAAAAATTCAAAAAACAGACTTGCTTCAGCAGCACAATTCTGGTGCTGTAGTTGTAGGAGATGTCTCAAAACGTCATCAGGAGTCCCGACTAAACCCGTAAATGTAAGTAAATGTAAGAAAATGCATTTTTTACGAAAAACATTTTTTGCTAAAATGTCGTAAGGGGGGACCCTGTCGTAAAAATGCCAAAAAAACGACTTGCTTCAGCAGTACAATTCTGGTGCTGTAGTTGTAGGAGATGTCTCAAAACGTCATCAGGAGTCCCTACAAAACCTAAAAATGGCATAAAAAACTTTTTTTGGGAAAACTTTTTTTTTACAAAAAAAAATTCAAAAAACAGACTTGCTTCAGCAGCACAATTCTGGTGCTGTAGTTGTAGGAGATGTCTCAAAACGTCATCAGGAGTCCCGACTAAACCCGTAAATGTAAGAAAATGCATTTTTTAAGAAAAACATTTTTTGCTAAAATGTCGTAAGGGGGGACCCTGTCGTAAAAATGCCAAAAAACGGACTTGCTTCAGCAGTACAATTCTGGTGCTGTAGTTGTAGGAGATGTCTCAAAACGTCATCAGGAGTCCCTACAAAACCTAAAAATGGCATAAAATGCTTTTTTTGGGAAAACTTTTTTTTTACAAAAAAAAATTCAAAAAACAGACTTGCTTCAGCAGCACAATTCTGGTGCTGTAGTTGTAGGAGATGTCTCAAAACGTCATCAGGAGTCCCGACTAAACCCGTAAATGTAAGAAAATGTAAGAAAATGCATTTTTTAAGAAAAACATTTTTTGCTAAAATGTCGTAAGGGGGGACCCTGTCGTAAAAATGCCAAAAAACGGACTTGCTTCAGCAGTACAATTCTGGTGCTGTAGTTGTAGGAGATGTCTCAAAACGTCATCAGGAGTCCCGACTAAACCCGTAAATGTAAGAAAATGTAAGAAAATGCATTTTTCAAGAAAAACATTTTTTGCTAAAATGTCGTAAGGGGGGACCCTGTCGTAAAAATTCCAAAAAACTGACTTGCTTCAGCAGCACAATTCTGGTGCTGTAGTTGTAGATGTCTCAAAACGTCATCAGGAGTCCCTACAAAACCTAAAAATGGCATAAAATGCTTTTTTTGGGAAAACTTTTTTTTTACAAAATTTTTTTCCAAAAAACGGACTTGCTTCAGCAGCACAATTCTGGTGCTGTAGTTGTAGGAGATGTCTCAAAACGTCATCAGGAGTCCCGACTAAACCCGTAAATGTAAGAAAATGTAAGAAAATGCATTTTTTAAGAAAAACATTTTTTGCTAAAATGTCGTAAGGGGGGACCCTGTCGTAAAAATGCCAAAAAACCGACTTGCTTCAGCAGTACAATTCTGGTGCTGTAGTTGTAGGAGATGTCTCAAAACGTCATCAGGAGTCCCTACAAAACCTAAAAATGGCATAAAAAACTTTTTTTGGGAAAACTTTTTTTTTACAAAAAAAAATTCAAAAAACAGACTTGCTTCAGCAGCACAATTCTGGTGCTGTAGTTGTAGGAGATGTCTCAAAACGTCATCAGGAGTCCCGACTAAACCCGTAAATGTAAGAAAATGTAAGAAAATGCATTTTTTAAGAAAAACATTTTTTGCTAAAATGTCGTAAGGGGGGACCCTGTCGTAAAAATGCCAAAAAACGGACTTGCTTCAGCAGTACAATTCTGGTGCTGTAGTTGTAGGAGATGTCTCAAAACGTCATCAGGAGTCCCTACAAAACCTAAAAATGGCATAAAATGCTTTTTTTGGGAAAACTTTTTTTTTACAAAAAAAAATTCCAAAAAACGGACTTGCTTCAGCAGCACAATTCTGGTGCTGTAGTTGTAGGAGATGTCTCAAAACGTCATCAGGAGTCCCGACTAAACCCGTAAATGTAAGAAAATGTAATAAAATGCATTTTTACGAAAAACATTTTTTGCTAAAATGTCGTAAGGGGGGACCCTGTCGTAAAAATGCCAAAAAACGGACTTGCTTCAGCAGTACAGTTCTGGTGCTGTAGTTGTAGGAGATGTCTCAAAACGTCATCAGGAGTCCCTACAAAACCTAAAAATGGCATAAAATGCTTTTTTTGGGAAAACTTTTTTTTTACAAAAAAAAATTCAAAAAACAGACTTGCTTCAGCAGCACAATTCTGGTGCTGTAGTTGTAGGAGATGTCTCAAAACGTCATCAGGAGTCCCGACTAAACCCGTAAATGTAAGAAAATGTAAGAAAATGCATTTTTTAAGAAAAACATTTTTTGCTAAAATGTCGTAAGGGGGGACCCTGTCGTAAAAATGCCAAAAAACGGACTTGCTTCAGCAGTACAATTCTGGTGCTGTAGTTGTAGGAGATGTCTCAAAACGTCATCAGGAGTCCCTATAAAACCTAAAAATGGCATAAAATGCTTTTTTTGGGAAAACCTTTTTTTTACAAAAAAAAATTCCAAAAAACGGACTTGCTTCAGCAGCACAATTCTGGTGCTGTAGTTGTAGGAGATGTCTCAAAACGTCATCAGGAGTCCCGACTAAACCCGTAAATGTAAGAAAATGTAAGAAAATGCATTTTTTAAGAAAAACATTTTTTGCTAAAATGTCGTAAGGGGGGACCCTGTCGTAAAAATGCCAAAAAACCGACTTGCTTCAGCAGTACAATTCTGGTGCTGTAGTTGTAGGAGATGTCTCAAAACGTCATCAGGAGTCCCTACAAAACCTAAAAATGGCATAAAATGCTTTTTTTGGGAAAACTTTTTTTTTACAAAAAAAAATTCAAAAAACAGACTTGCTTCAGCAGCACAATTCTGGTGCTGTAGTTGTAGGAGATGTCTCAAAACGTCATCAGGAGTCCCGACTAAACCCGTAAATGTAAGAAAATGTAAGAAAATGCATTTTTTAAGAAAAACATTTTTTGCTAAAATGTCGTAAGGGGGGACCCTGTCGTAAAAATGCCAAAAAACCGACTTGCTTCAGCAGTACAATTCTGGTGCTGTAGTTGTAGAAGATGTCTCAAAACGTCATCAGGAGTCCCTATAAAACCTAAAAATGGCATAAAATGCTTTTTTTGGGAAAACCTTTTTTTTACAAAAAAAAATTCCAAAAAACGGACTTGCTTCAGCAGCACAATTCTGGTGCTGTAGTTGTAGGAGATGTCTCAAAACGTCATCAGGAGTCCCGACTAAACCCGTAAATGTAAGAAAATGTAAGAAAATGCATTTTTTACGAAAAACATTTTTTGCTAAAATGTCGTAAGGGGGGACCCTGTCGTAAAAATGCCAAAAAAACGACTTGCTTCAGCAGTACAATTCTGGTGCTGTAGTTGTAGGAGATGTCTCAAAACGTCATCAGGAGTCCCTACAAAACCTAAAAATGGCATAAAAAACTTTTTTTGGGAAAACTTTTTTTTTACAAAAAAAAATTCAAAAAACAGACTTGCTTCAGCAGCACAATTCTGGTGCTGTAGTTGTAGGAGATGTCTCAAAACGTCATCAGGAGTCCCGACTAAACCCGTAAATGTAAGAAAATGTAAGAAAATGCATTTTTTAAGAAAAACATTTTTTGCTAAAATGTCGTAAGGGGGGACCCTGTCGTAAAAATGCCAAAAAACGGACTTGCTTCAGCAGTACAATTCTGGTGCTGTAGTTGTAGGAGATGTCTCAAAACGTCATCAGGAGTCCCTACAAAACCTAAAAATGGCATAAAATGCTTTTTTTGGGAAAACTTTTTTTTTACAAAAAAAAATTCCAAAAAACGGACTTGCTTCAGCAGCACAATTCTGGTGCTGTAGTTGTAGGAGATGTCTCAAAACGTCATCAGGAGTCCCTACAAAACCTAAAAATGGCATAAAATGCTTTTTTTGGGAAAACTTTTTTTTTACAAAATTTTTTTCCAAAAAACGGACTTGCTTCAGCAGCACAATTCTGGTGCTCTAGTTGTAGGAGATGTCTCAAAACGTCATCAGGAGTCCCGACTAAACCCGTAAATGTAAGAAAATGTAAGAAAATGCATTTTTTAAGAAAAACATTTTTTTCTAAAATGTCGTAAGGGGGGACCCTGTCGTAAAAATGCCAAAAAACCGACTTGCTTCAGCAGTACAATTCTGGTGCTGTAGTTGTAGGAGATGTCTCAAAACGTCATCAGGAGTCCCTACAAAACCTAAAAATGGCATAAAATGCTTTTTTTGGGAAAACTTTTTTTTTACAAAAAAAAATTCAAAAAACAGACTTGCTTCAGCAGCACAATTCTGGTGCTGTAGTTGTAGGAGATGTCTCAAAACGTCATCAGGAGTCCCGACTAAACCCGTAAATGTAAGTAAATGTAAGAAAATGCATTTTTTACGAAAAACATTTTTTGCTAAAATGTCGTAAGGGGGGACCCTGTCGTAAAAATGCCAAAAAAACGACTTGCTTCAGCAGTACAATTCTGGTGCTGTAGTTGTAGGAGATGTCTCAAAACGTCATCAGGAGTCCCTACAAAACCTAAAAATGGCATAAAAAACTTTTTTTGGGAAAACTTTTTTTTTACAAAAAAAAATTCAAAAAACAGACTTGCTTCAGCAGCACAATTCTGGTGCTGTAGTTGTAGGAGATGTCTCAAAACGTCATCAGGAGTCCCGACTAAACCCGTAAATGTAAGAAAATGTAAGAAAATGCATTTTTTAAGAAAAACATTTTTTGCTAAAATGTCGTAAGGGGGGACCCTGTCGTAAAAATGCCAAAAAACGGACTTGCTTCAGCAGTACAATTCTGGTGCTGTAGTTGTAGGAGATGTCTCAAAACGTCATCAGGAGTCCCGACTAAACCCGTAAATGTAAGAAAATGTAAGAAAATGCATTTTTACGAAAAACTTTTTTTGCTAAAATGTCGTAAGGGGGGACCCTGTCGTAAAAATGCCAAAAAACGGACTTGCTTCAGCAGTACAATTCTGGTGCTGTAGTTGTAGGAGATGTCTCAAAACGTCATCAGGAGTCCCTACAAAACCTAAAAATGGCATAAAATGCTTTTTTTGGGAAAACTTTTTTTTTACAAAAAAAAATTCAAAAAACAGACTTGCTTCAGCAGCACAATTCTGGTGCTGTAGTTGTAGGAGATGTCTCAAAACGTCATCAGGAGTCCCGACTAAACCCGTAAATGTAAGAAAATGTAAGAAAATGCATTTTTTAAGAAAAACATTTTTTGCTAAAATGTCGTAAGGGGGGACCCTGTCGTAAAAATGCCAAAAAACGGACTTGCTTCAGCAGTACAATTCTGGTGCTGTAGTTGTAGGAGATGTCTCAAAACGTCATCAGGAGTCCCTATAAAACCTAAAAATGGCATAAAATGCTTTTTTTGGGAAAACCTTTTTTTTACAAAAAAAAATTCCAAAAAACGGACTTGCTTCAGCAGCACAATTCTGGTGCTGTAGTTGTAGGAGATGTCTCAAAACGTCATCAGGAGTCCCGACTAAACCCGTAAATGTAAGAAAATGTAAGAAAATGCATTTTTTACGAAAAACATTTTTTGCTAAAATGTCGTAAGGGGGGACCCTGTCGTAAAAATTCCAAAAAACTGACTTGCTTCAGCAGCACAATTCTGGTGCTGTAGTTGTAGGAGATGTCTCAAAACGTCATCAGGAGTCCCTACAAAACCTAAAAATGGCTAAAAATGGCATAAAATGCTTTTTTTGGGAAAACTTTTTTTTTACAAAATTTTTTTCCAAAAAACGGACTTGCTTCAGCAGCACAATTCTGGTGCTGTAGTTGTAGGAGATGTCTCAAAACGTCATCAGGAGTCCCGACTAAACCCGTAAATGTAAGAAAATGTAAGAAAATGCATTTTTTAAGAAAAACATTTTTTGCTAAAATGTCGTAAGGGGGGACCCTGTCGTAAAAATGCCAAAAAACCGACTTGCTTCAGCAGTACAATTCTGGTGCTGTAGTTGTAGGAGATGTCTCAAAACGTCATCAGGAGTCCCTACAAAACCTAAAAATGGCATAAAATGCTTTTTTTGGGAAAACTTTTTTTTTACAAAAAAAAAATTCAAAAAACAGACTTGCTTCAGCAGCACAATTCTGGTGCTGTAGTTGTAGGAGATGTCTCAAAACGTCATCAGGAGTCCCGACTAAACCCGTAAATGTAAGAAAATGTAAGAAAATGCATTTTTTACGAAAAACATTTTTTGCTAAAATGTCGTAAGGGGGGACCCTGTCGTAAAAATGCCAAAAAACGGACTTGCTTCAGCAGTACAATTCTGGTGCTGTAGTTGTAGGAGATGTCTCAAAACGTCATCAGGAGTCCCTACAAAACCTAAAAATGGCATAAAATGCTTTTTTTGGGAAAACTTTTTTTTTACAAAAAAAAATTCCAAAAAACGGACTTGCTTCAGCAGCACAATTCTGGTGCTGTAGTTGTAGGAGATGTCTCAAAACGTCATCAGGAGTCCCGACTAAACCCGTAAATGTAAGAAAATGTAAGAAAATGCATTTTTTAAGAAAAACATTTTTTGCTAAAATGTCGTAAGGGGGGACCCTGTCGTAAAAATTCCAAAAAACTGACTTGCTTCAGCAGCACAATTCTGGTGCTGTAGTTGTAGGAGATGTCTCAAAACGTCATCAGGAGTCCCTACAAAACCTAAAAATGGCATAAAATGCTTTTTTTGGGAAAACTTTTTTTTTACAAAATTTTTTTCCAAAAAACGGACTTGCTTCAGCAGCACAATTCTGGTGCTGTAGTTGTAGGAGATGTCTCAAAACGTCATCAGGAGTCCCGACTAAACCCGTAAATGTAAGAAAATGTAAGAAAATGCATTTTTTAAGAAAAACATTTTTTGCTAAAATGTCGTAAGGGGGGACCCTGTCGTAAAAATGCCAAAAAACCGACTTGCTTCAGCAGTACAATTCTGGTGCTGTAGTTGTAGGAGATGTCTCAAAACGTCATCAGGAGTCCCTACAAAACCTAAAAATGGCATAAAATGCTTTTTTTGGGAAAACTTTTTTTTTACAAAAAAAAATTCAAAAAACAGACTTGCTTCAGCAGCACAATTCTGGTGCTGTAGTTGTAGGAGATGTCTCAAAACGTCATCAGGAGTCCCGACTAAACCCGTAAATGTAAGTAAATGTAAGAAAATGCATTTTTTACGAAAAACATTTTTTGCTAAAATGTCGTAAGGGGGGACCCTGTCGTAAAAATGCCAAAAAAACGACTTGCTTCAGCAGTACAATTCTGGTGCTGTAGTTGTAGGAGATGTCTCAAAACGTCATCAGGAGTCCCTACAAAACCTAAAAATGGCATAAAATGCTTTTTTTGGGAAAACTTTTTTTTTACAAAAAAAAATTCAAAAAACAGACTTGCTTCAGCAGCACAATTCTGGTGCTGTAGTTGTAGGAGATGTCTCAAAACGTCATCAGGAGTCCCGACTAAACCCGTAAATGTAAGAAAATGTAAGAAAATGCATTTTTTAAGAAAAACATTTTTTGCTAAAATGTCGTAAGGGGGGACCCTGTCGTAAAAATGCCAAAAAACGGACTTGCTTCAGCAGTACAATTCTGGTGCTGTAGTTGTAGGAGATGTCTCAAAACGTCATCAGGAGTCCCTACAAAACCTAAAAATGGCATAAAATGCTTTTTTTGGGAAAACCTTTTTTTTACAAAAAAAAATTCCAAAAAACGGACTTGCTTCAGCAGCACAATTCTGGTGCTGTAGTTGTAGGAGATGTCTCAAAACGTCATCAGGAGTCCCGACTAAACCCGTAAATGTAAGAAAATGTAAGAAAATGCATTTTTACGAAAAACATTTTTTGCTAAAATGTCGTAAGGCCTGTCGTAAAAATGCCAAAAAACGGACTTGCTTCAGCAGTACAATTCTGGTGCTGTAGTTGTAGGAGATGTCTCAAAACGTCATCAGGAGTCCCTACAAAACCTAAAAATGGCATAAAATGCTTTTTTTGGGAAAACTTTTTTTTTACAAAAAAAAATTCAAAAAACAGACTTGCTTCAGCAGCACAATTCTGGTGCTGTAGTTGTAGGAGATGTCTCAAAACGTCATCAGGAGTCCCGACTAAACCCGTAAATGTAAGAAAATGTAAGAAAATGCATTTTTTAAGAAAAACATTTTTTGCTAAAATGTCGTAAGGGGGGACCCTGTCGTAAAAATTCCAAAAAACGGACTTGCTTCAGCAGCACAATTCTGGTGCTGTAGTTGTAGGAGATGTCTCAAAACGTCATCAGGAGTCCCTACAAAACCTAAAAATGGCATAAAATGCTTTTTTTGGGAAAACTTTTTTTTTACAAAATTTTTTTCCAAAAAACGGACTTGCTTCAGCAGCACAATTCTGGTGCTCTAGTTGTAGGAGATGTCTCAAAACGTCATCAGGAGTCCCGACTAAACCCGTAAATGTAAGAAAATGTAAGAAAATGCATTTTTTAAGAAAAACATTTTTTTCTAAAATGTCGTAAGGGGGGACCCTGTCGTAAAAATGCCAAAAAACCGACTTGCTTCAGCAGTACAATTCTGGTGCTGTAGTTGTAGGAGATGTCTCAAAACGTCATCAGGAGTCCCTACAAAACCTAAAAATGGCATAAAATGCTTTTTTTGGGAAAACTTTTTTTTTACAAAAAAAAATTCAAAAAACAGACTTGCTTCAGCAGCACAATTCTGGTGCTGTAGTTGTAGGAGATGTCTCAAAACGTCATCAGGAGTCCCGACTAAACCCGTAAATGTAAGAAAATGTAAGAAAATGCATTTTTTAAGAAAAACATTTTTTGCTAAAATGTCGTAAGGGGGGACCCTGTCGTAAAAATGCCAAAAAACGGACTTGCTTCAGCAGTACAATTCTGGTGCTGTAGTTGTAGGAGATGTCTCAAAACGTCATCAGGAGTCCCTACAAAACCTAAAAATGGCATAAAATGCTTTTTTTGGGAAAACTTTTTTTTTACAAAAAAAAATTCCAAAAAACGGACTTGCTTCAGCAGCACAATTCTGGTGCTGTAGTTGTAGGAGATGTCTCAAAACGTCATCAGGAGTCCCGACTAAACCCGTAAATGTAAGAAAATGTAAGAAAATGCATTTTTACGAAAAACATTTTTTGCTAAAATGTCGTAAGGGGGGACCCTGTCGTAAAAATGCCAAAAAACGGACTTGCTTCAGCAGTACAATTCTGGTGCTGTAGTTGTAGGAGATGTCTCAAAACGTCATCAGGAGTCCCTACAAAACCTAAAAATGGCATAAAATGCTTTTTTTGGGAAAACTTTTTTTTTACAAAAAAAAATTCAAAAAACAGACTTGCTTCAGCAGCACAATTCTGGTGCTGTAGTTGTAGGAGATGTCTCAAAACGTCATCAGGAGTCCCGACTAAACCCGTAAATGTAAGAAAATGTAAGAAAATGCATTTTTTAAGAAAAACATTTTTTGCTAAAATGTCGTAAGGGGGGACCCTGTCGTAAAAATGCCAAAAAACGGACTTGCTTCAGCAGTACAATTCTGGTGCTGTAGTTGTAGGAGATGTCTCAAAACGTCATCAGGAGTCCCTATAAAACCTAAAAATGGCATAAAATGCTTTTTTTGGGAAAACCTTTTTTTTACAAAAAAAAATTCCAAAAAACGGACTTGCTTCAGCAGCACAATTCTGGTGCTGTAGTTGTAGGAGATGTCTCAAAACGTCATCAGGAGTCCCGACTAAACCCGTAAATGTAAGAAAATGTAAGAAAATGCATTTTTTAAGAAAAACATTTTTTGCTAAAATGTCGTAAGGGGGGACCCTGTCGTAAAAATGCCAAAAAACGGACTTGCTTCAGCAGTACAATTCTGGTGCTGTAGTTGTAGGAGATGTCTCAAAACGTCATCAGGAGTCCCTACAAAACCTAAAAATGGCATAAAATGCTTTTTTTGGGAAAACTTTTTTTTTACAAAATTTTTTTCCAAAAAACGGACTTGCTTCAGCAGCACAATTCTGGTGCTGTAGTTGTAGGAGATGTCTCAAAACGTCATCAGGAGTCCCGACTAAACCCGTAAATGTAAGAAAATGTAAGAAAATGCATTTTTTACGAAAAACATTTTTTGCTAAAATGTCGTAAGGGGGGACCCTGTCGTAAAAATGCCAAAAAAACGACTTGCTTCAGCAGTACAATTCTGGTGCTGTAGTTGTAGGAGATGTCTCAAAACGTCATCAGGAGTCCTTACAAAACCTAAAAATGGCATAAAAAACTTTTTTTGGGAAAACTTTTTTTTTACAAAAAAAAATTCAAAAAACAGACTTGCTTCAGCAGCACAATTCTGGTGCTGTAGTTGTAGGAGATGTCTCAAAACGTCATCAGGAGTCCCGACTAAACCCGTAAATGTAAGAAAATGTAAGAAAATGCATTTTTTAAGAAAAACATTTTTTGCTAAAATGTCGTAAGGGGGGACCCTGTCGTAAAAATGCCAAAAAACGGACTTGCTTCAGCAGTACAATTCTGGTGCTGTAGTTGTAGGAGATGTCTCAAAACGTCATCAGGAGTCCCTACAAAACCTAAAAATGGCATAAAATGCTTTTTTTGGGAAAACTTTTTTTTTACAAAAAAAAATTCCAAAAAACGGACTTGCTTCAGCAGCACAATTCTGGTGCTGTAGTTGTAGGAGATGTCTCAAAACGTCATCAGGAGTCCCGACTAAACCCGTAAATGTAAGAAAATGTAAGAAAATGCATTTTTACGAAAAACATTTTTTGCTAAAATGTCGTAAGGCCTGTCGTAAAAATGCCAAAAAACGGACTTGCTTCAGCAGTACAATTCTGGTGCTGTAGTTGTAGGAGATGTCTCAAAACGTCATCAGGAGTCCCTACAAAACCTAAAAATGGCATAAAATGCTTTTTTTGGGAAAACTTTTTTTTTACAAAATTTTTTTCCAAAAAACGGACTTGCTTCAGCAGCACAATTCTGGTGCTGTAGTTGTAGGAGATGTCTCAAAACGTCATCAGGAGTCCCGACTAAACCCGTAAATGTAAGAAAATGTAAGAAAATGCATTTTTTAAGAAAAACATTTTTTGCTAAAATGTCGTAAGGGGGGACCCTGTCGTAAAAATGCCAAAAAACCGACTTGCTTCAGCAGTACAATTCTGGTGCTGTAGTTGTAGGAGATGTCTCAAAACGTCATCAGGAGTCCCTACAAAACCTAAAAATGGCATAAAATGCTTTTTTTGGGAAAACTTTTTTTTTACAAAAAAAAATTCCAAAAAACGGACTTGCTTCAGCAGCACAATTCTGGTGCTGTAGTTGTAGGAGATGTCTCAAAACGTCATCAGGAGTCCCGATTATACCCGTAAATGTAAGAAAATGTAAGAAAATGCATTTTTACGAAAAAAAATTTTTGCTAAAATGTCGTAAGGGGGGACCCTGTCGTAAAAATGCCAAAAAACGGACTTGCTTCAGCAGTACAATTCTGGTGCTGTAGTTGTAGGAGATGTCTCAAAACGTCATCAGGAGTCCCTACAAAACCTAAAAATGGCATAAAATGCTTTTTTTGGGAAAACTTTTTTTTTACAAAAAAAAATTCAAAAAACAGACTTGCTTCAGCAGCACAATTCTGGTGCTGTAGTTGTAGGAGATGTCTCAAAACGTCATCAGGAGTCCCTACAAAACCTAAAAATGGCATAAAATGCTTTTTTTGGGAAAACTTTTTTTTTACAAAATTTTTGTCCAAAAAACGGACTTGCTTCAGCAGCACAATTCTGGTGCTGTAGTTGTAGGAGATGTCTCAAAACGTCATCAGGAGTCCCGACTAAACCCGTAAATGTAAGAAAATGTAAGAAAATGCATTTTTTAAGAAAAACATTTTTTGCTAAAATGTCGTAAGGGGGGACCCTGTCGTAAAAATGCCAAAAAACGGACTTGCTTCAGCAGTACAATTCTGGTGCTGTAGTTGTAGGAGATGTCTCAAAACGTCATCAGGAGTCCCTACAAAACCTAAAAATGGCATAAAATGCTTTTTTTGGGAAAACTTTTTTTTTACAAAAAAAAATTCCAAAAAACGGACTTGCTTCAGCAGCACAATTCTGGTGCTGTAGTTGTAGGAGATGTCTCAAAACGTCATCAGGAGTCCCGACTAAACCCGTAAATGTAAGAAAATGTAATAAAATGCATTTTTACGAAAAACATTTTTTGCTAAAATGTCGTAAGGGGGGACCCTGTCGTAAAAATGCCAAAAAACGGACTTGCTTCAGCAGTACAGTTCTGGTGCTGTAGTTGTAGGAGATGTCTCAAAACGTCATCAGGAGTCCCTACAAAACCTAAAAATGGCATAAAATGCTTTTTTTGGGAAAACTTTTTTTTTACAAAAAAAAATTCAAAAAACAGACTTGCTTCAGCAGCACAATTCTGGTGCTGTAGTTGTAGGAGATGTCTCAAAACGTCATCAGGAGTCCCGACTAAACCCGTAAATGTAAGAAAATGTAAGAAAATGCATTTTTTAAGAAAAACATTTTTTGCTAAAATGTCGTAAGGGGGGACCCTGTCGTAAAAATGCCAAAAAACGGACTTGCTTCAGCAGTACAATTCTGGTGCTGTAGTTGTAGGAGATGTCTCAAAACGTCATCAGGAGTCCCTATAAAACCTAAAAATGGCATAAAATGCTTTTTTTTGGGAAAACCTTTTTTTTACAAAAAAAAATTCCAAAAAACGGACTTGCTTCAGCAGCACAATTCTGGTGCTGTAGTTGTAGGAGATGTCTCAAAACGTCATCAGGAGTCCCGACTAAACCCGTAAATGTAAGAAAATGTAAGAAAATGCATTTTTTAAGAAAAACATTTTTTGCTAAAATGTCGTAAGGGGGGACCCTGTCGTAAAAATGCCAAAAAACCGACTTGCTTCAGCAGTACAATTCTGGTGCTGTAGTTGTAGGAGATGTCTCAAAACGTCATCAGGAGTCCCTACAAAACCTAAAAATGGCATAAAATGCTTTTTTTGGGAAAACTTTTTTTTTACAAAAAAAAATTCAAAAAACAGACTTGCTTCAGCAGCACAATTCTGGTGCTGTAGTTGTAGGAGATGTCTCAAAACGTCATCAGGAGTCCCGACTAAACCCGTAAATGTAAGAAAATGTAAGAAAATGCATTTTTTAAGAAAAACATTTTTTGCTAAAATGTCGTAAGGGGGGACCCTGTCGTAAAAATGCCAAAAAACCGACTTGCTTCAGCAGTACAATTCTGGTGCTGTAGTTGTAGAAGATGTCTCAAAACGTCATCAGGAGTCCCTATAAAACCTAAAAATGGCATAAAATGCTTTTTTTGGGAAAACCTTTTTTTTACAAAAAAAAATTCCAAAAAACGGACTTGCTTCAGCAGCACAATTCTGGTGCTGTAGTTGTAGGAGATGTCTCAAAACGTCATCAGGAGTCCCGACTAAACCCGTAAATGTAAGAAAATGTAAGAAAATGCATTTTTTACGAAAAACATTTTTTGCTAAAATGTCGTAAGGGGGGACCCTGTCGTAAAAATGCCAAAAAAACGACTTGCTTCAGCAGTACAATTCTGGTGCTGTAGTTGTAGGAGATGTCTCAAAACGTCATCAGGAGTCCCTACAAAACCTAAAAATGGCATAAAAAACTTTTTTTGGGAAAACTTTTTTTTTACAAAAAAAAATTCAAAAAACAGACTTGCTTCAGCAGCACAATTCTGGTGCTGTAGTTGTAGGAGATGTCTCAAAACGTCATCAGGAGTCCCGACTAAACCCGTAAATGTAAGAAAATGTAAGAAAATGCATTTTTTAAGAAAAACATTTTTTGCTAAAATGTCGTAAGGGGGGACCCTGTCGTAAAAATGCCAAAAAACGGACTTGCTTCAGCAGTACAATTCTGGTGCTGTAGTTGTAGGAGATGTCTCAAAACGTCATCAGGAGTCCCTACAAAACCTAAAAATGGCATAAAATGCTTTTTTTGGGAAAACTTTTTTTTTACAAAAAAAAATTCCAAAAAACGGACTTGCTTCAGCAGCACAATTCTGGTGCTGTAGTTGTAGGAGATGTCTCAAAACGTCATCAGGAGTCCCTACAAAACCTAAAAATGGCATAAAATGCTTTTTTTGGGAAAACTTTTTTTTTACAAAATTTTTTTCCAAAAAACGGACTTGCTTCAGCAGCACAATTCTGGTGCTCTAGTTGTAGGAGATGTCTCAAAACGTCATCAGGAGTCCCGACTAAACCCGTAAATGTAAGAAAATGTAAGAAAATGCATTTTTTAAGAAAAACATTTTTTTCTAAAATGTCGTAAGGGGGGACCCTGTCGTAAAAATGCCAAAAAACCGACTTGCTTCAGCAGTACAATTCTGGTGCTGTAGTTGTAGGAGATGTCTCAAAACGTCATCAGGAGTCCCTACAAAACCTAAAAATGGCATAAAATGCTTTTTTTGGGAAAACTTTTTTTTTACAAAAAAAAATTCAAAAAACAGACTTGCTTCAGCAGCACAATTCTGGTGCTGTAGTTGTAGGAGATGTCTCAAAACGTCATCAGGAGTCCCGACTAAACCCGTAAATGTAAGTAAATGTAAGAAAATGCATTTTTTACGAAAAACATTTTTTGCTAAAATGTCGTAAGGGGGGACCCTGTCGTAAAAATGCCAAAAAAACGACTTGCTTCAGCAGTACAATTCTGGTGCTGTAGTTGTAGGAGATGTCTCAAAACGTCATCAGGAGTCCCTACAAAACCTAAAAATGGCATAAAAAACTTTTTTTGGGAAAACTTTTTTTTTACAAAAAAAAATTCAAAAAACAGACTTGCTTCAGCAGCACAATTCTGGTGCTGTAGTTGTAGGAGATGTCTCAAAACGTCATCAGGAGTCCCGACTAAACCCGTAAATGTAAGAAAATGTAAGAAAATGCATTTTTTAAGAAAAACATTTTTTGCTAAAATGTCGTAAGGGGGGACCCTGTCGTAAAAATGCCAAAAAACGGACTTGCTTCAGCAGTACAATTCTGGTGCTGTAGTTGTAGGAGATGTCTCAAAACGTCATCAGGAGTCCCGACTAAACCCGTAAATGTAAGAAAATGTAAGAAAATGCATTTTTACGAAAAACTTTTTTTGCTAAAATGTCGTAAGGGGGGACCCTGTCGTAAAAATGCCAAAAAACGGACTTGCTTCAGCAGTACAATTCTGGTGCTGTAGTTGTAGGAGATGTCTCAAAACGTCATCAGGAGTCCCTACAAAACCTAAAAATGGCATAAAATGCTTTTTTTGGGAAAACTTTTTTTTTACAAAAAAAAATTCAAAAAACAGACTTGCTTCAGCAGCACAATTCTGGTGCTGTAGTTGTAGGAGATGTCTCAAAACGTCATCAGGAGTCCCGACTAAACCCGTAAATGTAAGAAAATGTAAGAAAATGCATTTTTTAAGAAAAACATTTTTTGCTAAAATGTCGTAAGGGGGGACCCTGTCGTAAAAATGCCAAAAAACGGACTTGCTTCAGCAGTACAATTCTGGTGCTGTAGTTGTAGGAGATGTCTCAAAACGTCATCAGGAGTCCCTATAAAACCTAAAAATGGCATAAAATGCTTTTTTTGGGAAAACCTTTTTTTTACAAAAAAAAATTCCAAAAAACGGACTTGCTTCAGCAGCACAATTCTGGTGCTGTAGTTGTAGGAGATGTCTCAAAACGTCATCAGGAGTCCCGACTAAACCCGTAAATGTAAGAAAATGTAAGAAAATGCATTTTTTACGAAAAACATTTTTTGCTAAAATGTCGTAAGGGGGGACCCTGTCGTAAAAATTCCAAAAAACTGACTTGCTTCAGCAGCACAATTCTGGTGCTGTAGTTGTAGGAGATGTCTCAAAACGTCATCAGGAGTCCCTACAAAACCTAAAAATGGCTAAAAATGGCATAAAATGCTTTTTTTGGGAAAACTTTTTTTTTACAAAATTTTTTTCCAAAAAACGGACTTGCTTCAGCAGCACAATTCTGGTGCTGTAGTTGTAGGAGATGTCTCAAAACGTCATCAGGAGTCCCGACTAAACCCGTAAATGTAAGAAAATGTAAGAAAATGCATTTTTTAAGAAAAACATTTTTTGCTAAAATGTCGTAAGGGGGGACCCTGTCGTAAAAATGCCAAAAAACCGACTTGCTTCAGCAGTACAATTCTGGTGCTGTAGTTGTAGGAGATGTCTCAAAACGTCATCAGGAGTCCCTACAAAACCTAAAAATGGCATAAAATGCTTTTTTTGGGAAAACTTTTTTTTTACAAAAAAAAAATTCAAAAAACAGACTTGCTTCAGCAGCACAATTCTGGTGCTGTAGTTGTAGGAGATGTCTCAAAACGTCATCAGGAGTCCCGACTAAACCCGTAAATGTAAGAAAATGTAAGAAAATGCATTTTTTACGAAAAACATTTTTTGCTAAAATGTCGTAAGGGGGGACCCTGTCGTAAAAATGCCAAAAAACGGACTTGCTTCAGCAGTACAATTCTGGTGCTGTAGTTGTAGGAGATGTCTCAAAACGTCATCAGGAGTCCCTACAAAACCTAAAAATGGCATAAAATGCTTTTTTTGGGAAAACTTTTTTTTTACAAAAAAAAATTCCAAAAAACGGACTTGCTTCAGCAGCACAATTCTGGTGCTGTAGTTGTAGGAGATGTCTCAAAACGTCATCAGGAGTCCCGACTAAACCCGTAAATGTAAGAAAATGTAAGAAAATGCATTTTTACGAAAAACATTTTTTGCTAAAATGTCGTAAGGCCTGTCGTAAAAATGCCAAAAAACGGACTTGCTTCAGCAGTACAATTCTGGTGCTGTAGTTGTAGGAGATGTCTCAAAACGTCATCAGGAGTCCCTACAAAACCTAAAAATGGCATAAAATGCTTTTTTTGGGAAAACTTTTTTTTTACAAAAAAAAATTCAAAAAACAGACTTGCTTCAGCAGCACAATTCTGGTGCTGTAGTTGTAGGAGATGTCTCAAAACGTCATCAGGAGTCCCGACTAAACCCGTAAATGTAAGAAAATGTAAGAAAATGCATTTTTTAAGAAAAACATTTTTTGCTAAAATGTCGTAAGGGGGGACCCTGTCGTAAAAATTCCAAAAAACTGACTTGCTTCAGCAGCACAATTCTGGTGCTGTAGTTGTAGGAGATGTCTCAAAACGTCATCAGGAGTCCCTACAAAACCTAAAAATGGCATAAAATGCTTTTTTTGGGAAAACTTTTTTTTTACAAAATTTTTTTCCAAAAAACGGACTTGCTTCAGCAGCACAATTCTGGTGCTGTAGTTGTAGGAGATGTCTCAAAACGTCATCAGGAGTCCCGACTAAACCCGTAAATGTAAGAAAATGTAAGAAAATGCATTTTTTAAGAAAAACATTTTTTGCTAAAATGTCGTAAGGGGGGACCCTGTCGTAAAAATGCCAAAAAACCGACTTGCTTCAGCAGTACAATTCTGGTGCTGTAGTTGTAGGAGATGTCTCAAAACGTCATCAGGAGTCCCTACAAAACCTAAAAATGGCATAAAATGCTTTTTTTGGGAAAACTTTTTTTTTACAAAAAAAAATTCAAAAAACAGACTTGCTTCAGCAGCACAATTCTGGTGCTGTAGTTGTAGGAGATGTCTCAAAACGTCATCAGGAGTCCCGACTAAACCCGTAAATGTAAGTAAATGTAAGAAAATGCATTTTTTACGAAAAACATTTTTTGCTAAAATGTCGTAAGGGGGGACCCTGTCGTAAAAATGCCAAAAAAACGACTTGCTTCAGCAGTACAATTCTGGTGCTGTAGTTGTAGGAGATGTCTCAAAACGTCATCAGGAGTCCCTACAAAACCTAAAAATGGCATAAAATGCTTTTTTTGGGAAAACTTTTTTTTTACAAAAAAAAATTCAAAAAACAGACTTGCTTCAGCAGCACAATTCTGGTGCTGTAGTTGTAGGAGATGTCTCAAAACGTCATCAGGAGTCCCGACTAAACCCGTAAATGTAAGAAAATGTAAGAAAATGCATTTTTTAAGAAAAACATTTTTTGCTAAAATGTCGTAAGGGGGGACCCTGTCGTAAAAATGCCAAAAAACGGACTTGCTTCAGCAGTACAATTCTGGTGCTGTAGTTGTAGGAGATGTCTCAAAACGTCATCAGGAGTCCCTACAAAACCTAAAAATGGCATAAAATGCTTTTTTTGGGAAAACCTTTTTTTTACAAAAAAAAATTCCAAAAAACGGACTTGCTTCAGCAGCACAATTCTGGTGCTGTAGTTGTAGGAGATGTCTCAAAACGTCATCAGGAGTCCCGACTAAACCCGTAAATGTAAGAAAATGTAAGAAAATGCATTTTTACGAAAAACATTTTTTGCTAAAATGTCGTAAGGCCTGTCGTAAAAATGCCAAAAAACGGACTTGCTTCAGCAGTACAATTCTGGTGCTGTAGTTGTAGGAGATGTCTCAAAACGTCATCAGGAGTCCCTACAAAACCTAAAAATGGCATAAAATGCTTTTTTTGGGAAAACTTTTTTTTTACAAAAAAAAATTCAAAAAACAGACTTGCTTCAGCAGCACAATTCTGGTGCTGTAGTTGTAGGAGATGTCTCAAAACGTCATCAGGAGTCCCGACTAAACCCGTAAATGTAAGAAAATGTAAGAAAATGCATTTTTTAAGAAAAACATTTTTTGCTAAAATGTCGTAAGGGGGGACCCTGTCGTAAAAATTCCAAAAAACGGACTTGCTTCAGCAGCACAATTCTGGTGCTGTAGTTGTAGGAGATGTCTCAAAACGTCATCAGGAGTCCCTACAAAACCTAAAAATGGCATAAAATGCTTTTTTTGGGAAAACTTTTTTTTTACAAAAATTTTTTCCAAAAAACGGACTTGCTTCAGCAGCACAATTCTGGTGCTCTAGTTGTAGGAGATGTCTCAAAACGTCATCAGGAGTCCCGACTAAACCCGTAAATGTAAGAAAATGTAAGAAAATGCATTTTTTAAGAAAAACATTTTTTTCTAAAATGTCGTAAGGGGGGACCCTGTCGTAAAAATGCCAAAAAACCGACTTGCTTCAGCAGTACAATTCTGGTGCTGTAGTTGTAGGAGATGTCTCAAAACGTCATCAGGAGTCCCTACAAAACCTAAAAATGGCATAAAATGCTTTTTTTGGGAAAACTTTTTTTTTACAAAAAAAAATTCAAAAAACAGACTTGCTTCAGCAGCACAATTCTGGTGCTGTAGTTGTAGGAGATGTCTCAAAACGTCATCAGGAGTCCCGACTAAACCCGTAAATGTAAGAAAATGCATTTTTTAAGAAAAACATTTTTTGCTAAAATGTCGTAAGGGGGGACCCTGTCGTAAAAATGCCAAAAAACGGACTTGCTTCAGCAGTACAATTCTGGTGCTGTAGTTGTAGGAGATGTCTCAAAACGTCATCAGGAGTCCCTACAAAACCTAAAAATGGCATAAAATGCTTTTTTTGGGAAAACTTTTTTTTTACAAAAAAAAATTCCAAAAAACGGACTTGCTTCAGCAGCACAATTCTGGTGCTGTAGTTGTAGGAGATGTCTCAAAACGTCATCAGGAGTCCCGACTAAACCCGTAAATGTAAGAAAATGTAAGAAAATGCATTTTTACGAAAAACATTTTTTGCTAAAATGTCGTAAGGGGGGACCCTGTCGTAAAAATGCCAAAAAACGGACTTGCTTCAGCAGTACAATTCTGGTGCTGTAGTTGTAGGAGATGTCTCAAAACGTCATCAGGAGTCCCTACAAAACCTAAAAATGGCATAAAATGCTTTTTTTGGGAAAACTTTTTTTTTACAAAAAAAATTCAAAAAACAGACTTGCTTCAGCAGCACAATTCTGGTGCTGTAGTTGTAGGAGATGTCTCAAAACGTCATCAGGAGTCCCGACTAAACCCGTAAATGTAAGAAAATGTAAGAAAATGCATTTTTTAAGAAAAACATTTTTTGCTAAAATGTCGTAAGGGGGGACCCTGTCGTAAAAATGCCAAAAAACGGACTTGCTTCAGCAGTACAATTCTGGTGCTGTAGTTGTAGGAGATGTCTCAAAACGTCATCAGGAGTCCCTATAAAACCTAAAAATGGCATAAAATGCTTTTTTTGGGAAAACCTTTTTTTTACAAAAAAAAATTCCAAAAAACGGACTTGCTTCAGCAGCACAATTCTGGTGCTGTAGTTGTAGGAGATGTCTCAAAACGTCATCAGGAGTCCCGACTAAACCCGTAAATGTAAGAAAATGTAAGAAAATGCATTTTTTAAGAAAAACATTTTTTGCTAAAATGTCGTAAGGGGGGACCCTGTCGTAAAAATGCCAAAAAACGGACTTGCTTCAGCAGTACAATTCTGGTGCTGTAGTTGTAGGAGATGTCTCAAAACGTCATCAGGAGTCCCTACAAAACCTAAAAATGGCATAAAATGCTTTTTTTGGGAAAACTTTTTTTTTACAAAAATTTTTTCCAAAAAACGGACTTGCTTCAGCAGCACAATTCTGGTGCTGTAGTTGTAGGAGATGTCTCAAAACGTCATCAGGAGTCCCGACTAAACCCGTAAATGTAAGAAAATGTAAGAAAATGCATTTTTTACGAAAAACATTTTTTGCTAAAATGTCGTAAGGGGGGACCCTGTCGTAAAAATGCCAAAAAAACGACTTGCTTCAGCAGTACAATTCTGGTGCTGTAGTTGTAGGAGATGTCTCAAAACGTCATCAGGAGTCCTTACAAAACCTAAAAATGGCATAAAAAACTTTTTTTGGGAAAACTTTTTTTTTACAAAAAAAAATTCAAAAAACAGACTTGCTTCAGCAGCACAATTCTGGTGCTGTAGTTGTAGGAGATGTCTCAAAACGTCATCAGGAGTCCCGACTAAACCCGTAA